>NC_057719.1:14352659-14435533 GCF_004010195.1 Chiloscyllium plagiosum
GAGTGGGGGTGGGGGCGGAGAGGTCAGGAAGAAGATTGCAGGTTAGGAAGGCGGTGCTGATTTCGAGGGGGGGGAGGGGAAATGATTTCCAACGCCCCTCCCCCAAGTCCCTCCTCCCTACCTTTTATCTTAGCCTGCTGGACACACTTTCCTCATTCCTGAAGAAGGGCTCATGCCCAAAACGTCGATTCTCCTGCTCCTTGGATGCTGCCTGACCTGCTGCACTTTTCCAGCAACACATTTTCAGCTCTGGTAGACTCTTTGCTTTATTTGTGAACCATGACAATTAGTTACTGAATACATGCACAAGAATCATGGTAAAAAGGAAAAAGCATGCACTACATTACACCAGACAGTTGAAATACAATCATTAAGGCATCAGAAATTGTTTCAAATACACACTACTCCATCTTGCCCAGCAATATTGTTACAAACACCTAACACGAGAAGTGAAGAGTTGCAATTATTTCCACACCAGACATTCCTACACGGCCTGCATAGCTGCACTCAGATTCTTTCTAGTGAGGTTCTACACATACACAAGATGTTTTTTTTAAATTGGTATCTCTGCCTGAAACACCTAAAACAAACTGTAAGCTAAACTCACCAATTGTTTTAACTTCAAAGCAAACCCGATTGCTGAAGCTCAGGTTGCAGCGGTCACTGTCTGGCACAGCCCCCTACAAGAACTGACTGAATTCTACATGTTCCTGGCTCTCACTGTGTGTCCCTTGACCCCTGTCATTAGGCTACAACTCAAATTTTCTTATCATTTTTAAAATCCACTGAACTGCTAACCCTATTTTTTTTTACTGGAAGGGTTTTTAAAATACTATTATAAAAGGCAAGGAAACAAACAAACCTGCCAACTCACAGCCACGAAACCCACAAAACAACTCTAAGAGGAAAATTAAATTAAAACCAACTCCCCTCTTCTTAACAAATAAAATGCAAAATAAGAACTAAACTTGAGGTTGCACAGCACAGAATGTCAGAATAGCTATGGTGCAAAATGAGACCATTTGGCCCATTGGGCCTATACCAATTCTTTTATCTAATGCCAATCTCCTGCCTCTTCCCCATTTCCCTTCACACGTTACAATCCAAACAACTATCTTGAATGCCTCAACTGAATGTGCCGCTGCCACGTTTCCAGGCAGTGCATTCTAAATCCTAACCTTGATCCAGACCTGAAAAATATCCAGCGACCGTTATTCTGTTTTTAACCATCAGCCAATTTTATTTGTGTTTGAGTTCGAATTACCGTTGACACTTGTACCAAGATAAAATGAGAAATGTTGTTTTGTGCTAGGCGGGCAGATTGTACCAAACAAAGTGCAGCACGGTAGCAGAACAGAGTGAAGATACAATGTTACAGCTGCAGACAAGGTGCAGAGACAGATCAGAATGAAAGTTTGAGAGGTCTGTTCAAAAGTCTGATAACAGCAGGGAATACACTGTTCTTGAATATGTAGCTGGGAAGAAGCTATCTATGTTGTGTCCACATTGCCACTGTCCCTTTGATAATATTGCACTTAATGCCAGGGGAAACCGGCCACTTCAGGAGGAAGAGATGGCATCCCTAGAGACTGCGCAGTCAGCTTCACTCGTCCACACCTTCCAACGGTGTAAATCCCAAAACGTATCAGTTTGCACACCGATTCAAGCATTCAAACTGGTGAGCACAGCATAGATGGGGCCCAGCAGCAGACGGAGCCCATCACAGGTCAGTTCACTATCAGTTTGAGGACGGCAACAGACCATGTTGATGTTGAGCCTGAGGATGGAGTCATCAGCAAATGCTGCAGTTGCATCATAAGTTGAGGGACTGTGTGGTGGAGCTTCCAGATGCTGTGCATTCTCAAACACAGATAATAGAGAATGGAGGCGTCTATCCTAGCATTGTCGGATCTCGGGTGTATGGATGCTTTCTACCATCCAACTCAAAAGAACTGACTGATGAGATAGTCAATGCAATTGTTTTAATGTTTCAAACATCCTTGATTCAAGGATGGTTCCATTAGAATATAACAAAATAAAAACTAGGAGCAATTCAGCCTCTCAAGCCTGCTCCACCATATAATATAATCGTGGCTAATCTCATCTCGGCCTTAACTCCAGTTCCTTGCCTGCCATTATTAATTAAAAATCTGTCTGTCTCTTCTCTTAATATAATCAGTGTCCTGGTGTCCAATGTTGTCTGGGGGAGTGAACTCCACAGATTCACAACCCTTTGAGAGAAGTCATTCCTCTTCATCTCTGTTTTAAATCTGCTACCCCTTATCTTAAAATTATAACTTCTTATTCTAGATTGCTTCACAAGAGGAAACATCCTCTCTACATCTACTTTGTCAATCTTCTTTAATATCTTATATGCCTCAATTAGAGTTCTCATTCTTCTAAGTGCTAGAGAGTATTGGTCTAAATTGCTCAGTATCTCTTCATAAGATAAAGCCCTCATCTCGAGAATCAATCTAGATAATCTGATTGGAATATACTGAATGTAACTACTTTATTCAAAAACTGATGGAGACGGAAAGTTACAGGCCAGTTGGTTGAACATCTGTCATAGGGAAAATATCAGAAGCTATTACTAAAGAGATTACAGCAGAGTACTCCGATAAGTTAAAGGTAAGCAGGCACAGCTAACGCAGTTTGTGAAAGGGAAATCATGTTTGACTAATCTATTGGAGTTTTTTGAGGAGGTAACATGTAGTAGATAAAGGGGATGTGGTTGACATATTGTACTTGGATTCCCAGAAGGCACTTTATAATGTGTTTTGTCAAAGGCCGTTGTGGTGGATAAAATCAGAAGTCACATGACACCAGGTTATCATAGAATCCCTAGAGTGTGGAAACAGGCCATTTGGCCCAACAAGTCTACACTGAACCTCCAAAGGCTAACCCATCCAGATCCAGTCCCCTGACTAATGCACCTAACTTACATATCCCTGAATACTATGGGCAATTTAGCATGGCAAATTCACCTGACCTGCACATCTTTGGATTGTGGGAAGAAACCAGAGCACCTGAAGGAAACCCACACAGACACAAAGAGAATGTGCAAACTCCACACAGGCAGACAGTCACCTGAGGCTGGAATTGAACCCAGGTCCCTGGTGTTGTGAGGCAGCAGTGCTAACCACTGAGCCAGTGTGCCACCCGACACAGATTTATTTAAAATCACAAGCTATCGGAGCACTGTTCCTTCGTCAGGTGACTTGTAACTTTGTTCACTCCAGTCCAACACCAGTGCCTCCACATCATGGAAAATAAAAGGTCATGGTGGAGGGGGTGACACATTGGCATGGATAGAAGATTGGCTGGCTAACAGGAAACAGAGAGCAGGAATAAATGGGTCTTCTTCAGTGAGACAACATAATGAGTGATGTGTGATAGGGATTGGTACTGGGACCTCAAAAGTTTATAATCAGAAGTGCAGTAAGAGATAGATGTTGTGGCCTCATAAATTGCTCATGTAACAAAGGTAGCTAGGAAAGACTGCATCTAGAGTACTGTGCACAATATTAGTCACCTTCTTAAAAGAAGGATGTAAATACATTTGAGACAGTTCACAAAACATTTGCTTAACTATTACCTGGAATAGGGGGTTATCTTTTGAAGCAAAGTTGAACAGGCTGGTTCATATTGGCTGGAGTTTTGAAGAGTGAAAGCTGAGTTGATTGAAACATATCAGCTCTGAACAATCTGGACAGGATAGCTACAGAAAGGACATTTCCACTGATGGAAGAACCTGGAACTAAGGGGTCATTATTTAAAAATCAAGGGTCACACCTTTAAAACAGAGATGAGTTTTTTTTTCTCGGAGAGGGTTGAGAGGCTTTGGAACTCCTCTTCTTGATGGATGTAGCGTCCTTGAATAATTTTAAAACAAAGGTAGATAGATTCTTGCTTAATCAAGAAAGTGAAAGGTTATCATGAGTAGGCAGGTGTGTGGATTAGTCATGACCTTATTGAATGGCAGAGCAGGCTAGAGGGGCTGAATGGCCTCCCTCTGCTCCTAACTTGCATGTTTGTGTGTATTAAACCTAATTGTGCCATTTAACAAAAGACTAATGTATTAGTGCTACATCGTCTTTAATTTCTTGCTACTCTGTGTGCCTTCACTTGGCTATACAAGTGGCATAGCTGACACTTCATTGTAAGTATATTTGTGAATCCCTTTGGTTCCTCCAAAGTGCAGGTTGCAAGAGATAAGGCTGTGTCATTGCTGCAGACCTGCCGAAGTGTAATGTGTGACAGAGGCTGGGCGTTGACAGCAAAAGAATGGAAGAGCCATTGGGGCTGCATAAAGGTAATTCTTTTTTGCTATGATTTCAACATGTAGTGTCTAGTGTACTAACTTGCTATAAATACATGACTTCTGTCTCTCTGCTGTAATCGCTTTCACTTCAGAATGTAGCAGCTGTTAAACACATTGCATGAAACATGATGGCAGAATAGTGCTGTTGAGATGGAGTGAATTTTCAGAGCTCCAGAAAGAGCCATCTACCAGGGGGAGGAAAGCAAAGGAAAAATTTTAAAAAAGGCTGTGTGTAACTTTGAAGTGCTAAGTGATTCAGGCTGTTAATATTCCACTCCTCACTGCTGTGGAAATGAAAAACGACAAAGGGCATAATCAGAGTGTTATTTGCTTTCGGTGGTAAAACTATGAACTAGCCACAACATTAAGCAAAAAGGTTGATCAAATCTTATCGGTGCTTGGGAGAGAATATTGCATGCTAGATCTCACTGAGAAGCAGAGAACACAGTTGAAAGTATTTCAACTTCATTTTTACATCTTCAGCAAGTCAATGATCTACACAATGGTGATTGTGGTTGTCCTGTGGCACGTCTAATACCTCTCCTCTGCATCTGGAGGAGGGTTTCTCAAAACACGTCCTCACTGGGTAGCTCCTTCTTCTAGATATCCATCGCTGAAGGTATGTGTGAGGGTCAGAGAAGCTTGGCACTGAGATTACTGAAGTACTTAGGTGTAATGACAGGCTCCCAATAAAAGAAACATACACCTTAGGTAAGCAAGATCTCTTTTCATTGATAAACTGATGCCTTGCCTGCTTCATGCACACTGTCAATCACACCCTGCATCTGGGGGTGGCCTACAATGGGCCTAAGCCCAATGGACACCAGGGCTTGACTCTCTGGATTGATACAGTAGTGTACAGTCAGGCTCTCTTGGAAAGGCACTGGTTACTATCTCGATATGTTGATGCAGTGCAGACTGCAAGATCCTATATATACATCCAGTGGAGTCGAACAGTGTGGCGCTGGAAAAGCACAACAGGTCAGGCAGCATCTGAAAAGCAGGAGAATTGATGTTACGGGCCTAAATCCTTCATCATGCTCCTTGCACGCTTGCTGAGCTGCTGTGCTTTTCCAGCGCCACACTTTTCAATTCTGATCACCAGCATTTGCAGTCCTCACTTTCTGCATACATCCAGTGGATGCAGAGGAGATCCAGAAATGCAGAAGATTGCTGCCATGGTGACATATCAGCTGTTCACCAACTCCAATTAGGCTCCGCTCCAAACAACAGTGCAGCACACTAATCCGTGAGAGCATCTCTAGACAGACACATTCTCAGAAGCACAGCTGCTTGAACAGTGAGGACTCTGTATGTCACCGAGACTTGGATCATAGACTCTCTGTTGAAGATAACCACTCCTACATGAAAGAGGCTGCATTGCCCTGCTTCCTCTTCTCCAGTATCTCCATTCTGAGACAGACTCTCCTGTTCACTCTGACATTGCTGACCACATGTTGTTTATGCCTGTATTATCCTTCTGCTGTCTTCTTTCTCTTCTCCAATGGGAATTTTGAAGCCTAAATGAGTCCTATGGCAGGTGGCCTCTCTCAGTGTAGAAGGTCTTTTATACAAATGGCACATCCCCTCATTTGCCCCCATTTATTTCCACAAATGACAACTGATTCTTGGTCAATTGTCAGTTATAAATCTGCGATAGATTTTTTTTTGTTAAGAATAAATTCAGGGAAATAGATTTAAGGGATATGGGCATAAAGCAGGTATCTGAAGTTAGACCACAGATCTAATTTGATGAAGGGGCAGTGCTCTGAAAGCTTGTGATTTCAATTACACTGTTGGACTATAACCTAGTGTCTTGTGACATATCATTTCAGGCAGACTTTGAATTCATTCTTAATTTATGAAACGTTAAATAATTTCTGTCTGCTGTCAGCACCAGATTCTAGGGTTTCATTGTTGCTTATTGCTTGTTGTCTTTGCATCTTTAATAATTTATAAGTGTGACATGCAGATGAAATGGCTGAGAGATTTTCTTTTACTCAATGAACATATTAAACATAGCTCTTGATTGCAAAGATGTGGCCAGAGTTAGTGGATTGCTTTTGTGAGAGTTGAGTTATAGAGGTAAGGGAATGCTGGAAAAAGACTTAGATGGTTGGAGATGGTTACGTATGGGATGTGCTATGTTGGTTAGGATTGCACTACTCAATCAGATATAACTTCGGTTATTATAGTAATTCAAGAAAATTTTCGGCTGATGCTCTCATGAGTATTGCCATCCTTATCACAAACTACCTTATCATCAGAACTCTCATCTACCACAAGATGTAAAGGAATGTCACAAATGTTATAGAGTCATAGAGATCTACAGCACAGAAAAAGGCCATTTGGCCCATCATATCTCTGCTAGTAAAAAAACAATCATCTGACTCTTCTAATCCCATTTTCTAGCAGTTGACTCACAGCCTTGTTTGTGTTGGCATCACAAGTCCACATATAAATACCTAAATGTTATGAGGGTTTCTGCCTCTATGACCCTCACTGAGTAAGTTCCAGACTTCCACCATCCTCTGGATGAAAATGTTTTCCTTTACATATCCCCTAAACTTTCTGCCCCTTACCTTAAATCTATGCCCTCACCCCAGTCATTGATCTTACCACCAAAGAGAAATGCTTTGTCCTATCTACCTATCTCTGCCACTCATAACTCTGTAAATAGAAAACAAAATGACTAAAAACTAATTTTGAATGATTTATTACTCTGGACAAAAATACCCTTTGTTATTTGTAGCAGAATGTTAATTGCAATTTTTTTTCTTCTAAATACCTTCTCTCTACCACATATATATTTGAACAACATGGATCTTGGGTATCTTGAGCCAACTTGTGGAATGTTTCAGAGAAGATCTCTGGGACACACGCACTCAACAATCCCATCACCCTGTGGCAGAATACTTTAACTCCTCCCACTCCTGGGACTCCTCCACTGCCAAACCCTAACCATCTGATGTCTGGAGGAAGAATGCCTCATCTTCTGGCTTGGAACCCTCCAACCACTCAGGATCAATGTGGATTTCACCAGTTTCCTCATTTCCCCTCCTTCCACCTTATTCCAGATCCAACGCTTCAACTCAACACTGCCCTCTTGAACTGTCCTACCTATCCATCTTCCTTCCCATCTATCCGCTCCACTCTTCTCTCCAAACTATCACTATCACCCTCACCTCCATCTAACTATCGTATTCCCAGCTACCTTCCTCCCAGCCCCACCCCCTCCCATTTATCTCTCAGTCCCCTTGGGCCACAAGCCTCATTCCTGATGAAGGGCTTATGCTCGAAATGTCGATTCTCCGGCTCCTCGGATGCTGCCTGACCTGCTGTGCTTTCTCAGCAACACACTCTTCGACTCTGATCTCCAGTATCTGCAGTCCTTGCTTTCTCCTAACATTGATCAAACTCAGTTACATATTAAGATGAAGGACGTAGTCGTAGAGAGTTAAATACTTTCCATCAGTGTAACAATAGGCATTCTTAATGTCAAATAGCATTCTAGAAGATGATCTATTATAGCTCCATCTACACTTGCCCCACTTTGTGATTATTTTTAATTGCAGAAATATGTGTTAAGTATTTTCACCTCTTCGCAAGGCAGCTATTCAATGTAGCATTTCTGATTATGGGGCTTGCCTGAAAGCAATTCAATCCACGGACACTAGATTGAAATTACCTAAAACTAATCTCACAAAAAACCTTTATTGTTGGCAGACAGTATCAGAGAGCACTCTCATTCTGTCAGTCTAAGGTAGATTCAAAGTCCTCACATAGAACTTAAATACAGCTTGCAAAATTAATGGATTTAAAGCAAAATAAAGTACTTACATCCTTCTAACCTAATAAATTCATCCTTTTCCTTTGAAGTTAAATCGGAATCCTTGATGGTGCTCTGCTGACTGTCAAGATATTGTTCAGAGGTAATCTGAGCTAATTCATGTTCTTCAGCAGGTCTCACTGAAATCTGGACGTGAGACCGAGAGTAATGATACCCATGACCCGCTGGACAGATTTCATCAAAGACAGCTGAAATAAAACAAGACGTTACGTGTAAAAATACTATTAAGGCAAGAGTCCATGTGTTGCACTGTCAATTTGTTGAAAACATGAATGTTTGACAGACATTACTTTAAGTAAAAAAACATGTTTAATACAAAGATAATTAAACCTAGCCTATTTGATTCCCTCGTCACTATTATAAACTGTTCCCTCTAGTGTCAGAGTAAGGCACCACTTGTTATAATTGTTTCATGTTGAACTCACTTACACATCAGAAATCGGCTTATGTGGTTACGATAGAGCAATGTAATATACTGTTGTTAAATTAACCTCCAATACCAGAGTAGATGGTTTTTGGAATTATAAAACTAAACATTCACATCTGTGATCACACTATTGTACCAGTAGCAGCTGCAAGCTATCCAGCTTGATAGCACTTGCTGATTTATACACAGTAATCCATATTTTCCCTTTGGTATTTTGTTAATAACTTGGTCATTCATAATGTTACAATGTTCCTAGCAGCTGTGTCAAGTATGCATACTTATATCATTTCTCCAAAACACTCCGGGGGTTGCTGTGATGGGATATTTATAATATTTTATCATTATTTGGGAACTTGGATTCGAAAGTGGAGAAATGATGGGTGGACGTAGGTTTGATTTGTATTTCTATACTCTGTATGGTAGGAAAGGGAGACATGAGGTAGATTCCTATAGAGGCCTGGGTGATGTGGGCGATGGGGGGGAACTGGGTCAAAATCAGATGAGATCTCTGAAGAGGTCTATCTTGATTTTGGGAGTATCTTACACCAAATTTTGGCATTTGATGAGCACATGGTGAGTTTTACACACTAGAGAGCAATTAAGATTAGATTGCTTACAGTGTGGAAATAGGCCCTTCGGCCCAACAAGTCCACACCGCCCTGCCAAAGCGCAACCCACCCATACCCCTACATTTACCCCTTACCTAACACTACGGGCAATTTAGCATGGCCAATTCACCTGACCTGCACATCTTTGGACTGTGGGAGGAAACCGGAGCACCCGGAGGAAACCCACGCAGACACGGGGAGAACGTGCAAACTCCACACAGTCAGTCGCCTGAGGCGGGAAGGTTGATTATAGCTTGTCACGTGCTTTTTAATGCACAATGCACCTCATTTTGTTTTTGCTAAAAAAATTTAAAAGTGTCATTAAACAGTTTTTAAAATTTCTTTCCAGCTTCCTATCTTACCAAATTCGAACATGGAAACCAGACCAGGTAGCTGTCAACTTCAACACGCTGCATGCTCCAAGGGTCTCCTTGTTGTAGCTTGATATCTCAGGGCACATCCGTTGGGCACAGGCCACATGCACTCCACGTCCAAAGATACCAGCATTCGATATGTGCCAGACTCTAAGAACCCTAACAGCATATCTCTGGCCCACTTACAGGATGCTTCTGCACTTAAATGCTGTGCCAGCATTTGTAATGCTGCACGGGCCCAGCTCATGGACTGGACAAGGTCACACCACCGGGCTCTTCATTTACTCCATAACTCCCAAGAATGTTAACATCATCCCTACCTTGCATTACCATGCCTTGGTGTGTCTTACCCCCTCAGCCAAAGAAACTAGACTCATGTTACTTCAGTTCTCCTATGCTGTTTGGTGCAGATGCATAGACCTCAGTCAAGTGCAGGGGATAGTCTTTGCTCAGGGTTCCCAGCACAGCTGAGGACTAAATGGTAAAACTTTAACCCGCTGTTGGGAACCCTCACTTTTACCTCCTCCCACCACCCTTCTATAAGTTGGAGGCCAAACCAGACAATTTCCCCTCGACATGCAGTTTTAGTAATATCAAAATTCTGCCAATAAATGGAAATGTTTTGAAATCAAATTTTTGTCAACTAAAAACTTACCCGCTTTGAAAAAGAAAACCAACAACTTAATCATATTATGTAACATAGCTTTAAAAAGCCTCACATTGTATCTGCTTGTTGATATCAGTGGTTAGCACTACTGCCTCACAGTGCCAGGGACCTGGGTTCAATTCCAGCCTTGGGTAACTGTATGTGTGTGGAATTTGCATGTTCTCTCTCTGTCTGTGTGGATTTCCTCCCACAGTCCAAAGATGTACAGGTTGGCTATGCAAAATGGCACATAGTGTCCAGGGATGTGCAGGCTAGGTGTATTTTGCCAGGGGAAATGCAGAATTACAGCAATAGGAGTGTAGGTCTGGTTGGGATGCCCTTCAGAGGGTTGGTGTGGGCTGAATGGCCTGCTTCAACACTGTGGGGATCCTATGATTGAATTTTAAATATGAATAAACTATAACTAGCAAAGGCTACTTCAATTCTGACTTGTAGCTTTTTATAATAATATCCATCTCTTTCATATGTAATGATTTACAAAGAACAGTGAGGCAGCACGTGAAATAAATTATTACCTGAGCCAGGCAGCGGGCACTTTTCACAGTTTTTACCCCATCCTTTGCCCACTCGGCTACAGCAGCAGATCTGTTTCGTGATCTGCTGAGAAAGAGGCAGCGAGCAGTTCCTTCTGGACAGCGATCTAAAACAAGTGCCTTTTTCTACCGAAACAGCTTTGTCCGCTGAAAAGAAAAACCAATTGCAAAAAAACAAAATCAACACATTGCTCTCAGGAGGGTAGTTCAGGAGCTCAATCATCTCCTACCTTTGAATAACATTTACCCAACAAGCCCAATTCATTGCTGATTTGAAATCAGAAAAGTTTCAAAACCCAAATGACTTTTGTTTCTTTTCAAATGCAGGTTGACTTGTTTTAAAATGCAGTTCCATATCATTGTTCATTGATGTGGTTTTACATTATGAACCAGAATGTGTTGTTTGTGCATAGAACAATACGGACTAAACTTCAAAAATACTTGTTTCTAAAAACTTTGTGATGTTCTGGAGACACATGAGCAAGTACATAAGCATATGTTCTCTTTTGTTCTTTTAAATTACACACCACCTTCCTCGAAAATATTAGAAATTTTCTTGAAGTAGCACTTCTCTAACAGTACTTTGATCAATTTTACAATAAGAATATTCACAGAAAGGAAGAAAGGTGGCAGCAAGGAATGGTGTCAGGATTATCAAAGAAGACTAAAATGAGATGAAAGAGCATGCACCAAGCACTGATCCTGTAAACCTTAACAAGTGGTTCAAAATAAACTTTAACTAAGGCCAATAACGGGCCTTTAGCTTACAAACAAGGAATTATGTACACCCCATGAGACAAGGTGAGGAGAAATCAATAATTTACTGTAGAAAGATTTTTTGCATGCACAATTTCATTTATAGCCGTCATAAAACTGCAGGTCAAGTAATGAGTTTGCTGTGAATCACTTGACGGTGTCAATTGTGCTGTATAAATAATTGCCAGCTTTTCTTTCTCTACCATTTTACAATTCACCCTGTCACATAGTATTGAGCAATTAGAACCTAAAAGGATCCAGCTCATGGTTCAAAAGACTAATTGTCTCTCTGAAATAAGGTATTTTAACCCCAAAACCTACCCAACTGGAAACTGGTACAATTACAATCATGTAATGTAACTGAAAACAAGACAGAAGATGTAAAATAGGCAGCCTAGAAGTCTCCAAGCTTGATGTACTTTTATTCTAATATTGTCCTATTGGAGACTTATCGCACCTGAAAAGTATCCCAAAGAGGGCCCTCTTGTGGCAGAGTGGTAGTGACCCTCCCCCTGGATCAGGAGATGGGGGTTCAAGTTCCATCTGCTCCAGAGAAGGGTAATAGCATCCCTGAACAAGTTGATTGGATAAGTAGGTTAAATAAAAGCACCCCAAATGAAATATGGAGCTCCCTGATTCATCATTTGAAGAGACTAATCATACTAAAGCAAATGTCAGTAAGGGAATGTTAACATTCCTACTGTCACGGTGGCTCAGTGGTTAGCACTGTTGCCTCATATTGCCAAGGACCCAGGTTTGATTCCTGTCTCAGGCAACTGTCTGTGTGGAGTTTGCATATTCTCCCTGTGTCTGCGTGGGTTTCCTCCGGGTGTTCCAGTTTCCTCCCATAATCCAAAGATGTGCAGCCAGGTGAATTGGCCATGCTAAATTGCCCCAAGTGTTAGGCGCATTAGTCAGGGGTATGCATAGGGTCTGGGTGGGTTACTCTGCGGAGGGTCAGTGTGGGCTTGTTGGGTCAAAGGGCCTGTTTCCATATTGTGGAGAATCTAATCTAATATTAAACTCAAGGTTGCAGGTTGTGGAAGAAAATACTCAGATGCCAATAATCTAATTTTCGATTATTACACAATGATCTCATGTAAAGTGTGAGATAAGGTTCAATTTCTGAGTTATAAACTGAGGGATGATGAATTATAATGCAGCACAAGTCCAAGAACAGAAATTAGGCCAGTCTAAAATGGTGGGAACTGAGTCAGTTGGGGTTACATGGCAGTGGGCATATTTCAGTTTCCAGGCAGTGGGAAAACATGCCCCTGCTAAAGCCCATGTCCCGCAGGAGCTGACATGGAATTCCTGGCAGAAGTGGGCAAATGTAAATGAAGTTCATTAATGACATTCCCCTTCTCCTACCCTGTTAATAAAATTAAAACTAGCATTATTGTCACTTGAGTACAGTGGAAACGTTATAAGTTACCACTTATGGCACCATCTTAGGTACAAAGGTATTCTTGATTCTTCACTACAAACTTTTAGGGGAAAAAAATTAGAAAAATAGAGAAATAAGAGGTCTAGCATTACAGATCATAATAATACATTGGAAAAATAAGGAAACAAAAATGTCAGAATAACAATCCTTCCAACCCAGGAGAAAGTGAGGACTGCAGATGCTGGAGATTAGAGCCAAACAATGTGGTGCTGGAAAAGCACAGTTGGTCAGGCAGCATCTGAGGAGCAGAAGAGTCGATGTTTCAGAGAACATCTCCGGGACACGTGCACCAATCAACCCACCATCCTATGGCCGAACACTTCAACTCCCCCTCCCACTCTGCCAATGACATGCAAGTCACCAGACGCCTGAAGGAAGAATGCCTTATCTTCCACCTTTGGGACCCTCCAACCACACGGAATCAATGTTGAATTTACCAGTTTCCTACTTCCCTTCCCCCCCACCTTATCCCAGATCCAACCCTCCAACTCGGCACCACCCTGGTGACCTGTCCTACCTGTCCATCTTCCTTTCCACCTATCCACTCCACCCTCCCCTCCCACCTATCATCACCACACCCAACCTTCATCCACCTATCGTATTCCCAGCCACCTTACCCCAGCCCCACCCCCACCCCATCCCCACTTATCTCTCTACCCCTTTGGGCCACAAGCCTCATTCCCGATGAAGGGCTTATGTCCGAAACGTTCGACTCTCCTGCTCCTCAGATGCTGCCTGATCTGCTGTGCTTTTCCAGCACATCCTTTGATTTTGATCTCCAGCATCTGCAGTCCTCACTTTTTCCCTGTATTGTGAGGTTGACTGGTATTGAGAGTGCAGCATAAAGGAAAGTTGAAGATACATTAAGTATGTGCAGGTCAATATGGTGGTGTTTCGGCCTAGTGTGGGCTCAGCGTGGACTTCCCACCTCAAGATGATTCCAGAGTGGTCTCTGGCCTCAGGGTGAAGGCCAGTGCAATCTAGAGTCCAGGCCCAGTACACACTAGAGGCTAGATTCCAGAGAAGACTACTTTGGAAGGACTGAGTCAAAAAGTGTGGTGCTGGAAAAGCACAGCCGGACAGACAGCATCCAAGGAGCAGGAGAATCAACCTTTCAAGCATAAGCTCTTCATCAGGAACGTGGTGGGGTTGGGGGGTACAGTGGGTGGTTAGGTTTTGGTGACGGAGGAGGCCCAGGTCCGGCATGTCCTTGGCAGAGTGGAAGGGGAGTTAAAGTGTTCAGCTACAGGGTGGTGGGATTGGTCAGTGCAGGTGTTCTCTGAAAAGATCCGCAAGTTGGTGTTCTGTCTCCACAATGTAGAGGAGACCACATCAGGTGCAACGGATGCAGTAGATGATATGTGTGGAAGTACAGGTAAATCTCTGCTGGATGTGGAAGGGTCCTTTGGGGCCTTGGACGGAGGTGAGGGCAGAGGTGTGGGCACAGGCTTTGCACTTCTTGTGGTGGCAGGGGAAGGTGCCAGGAGTGACGGGTGCGTTGGTGGGGAGGGCGGGGACCTGACAAGGGAGTCATGGAGAGAATGGTCTTTACGGATGGTGGATAGGGGTGGGGTGGGAAATATATTTCTGGTGTTAGGGTCTGTTTGCAGGTGGTGGAAATGGCGGTGGATGATGTGATTTATCCGAAGGTTGGTCGGGTGGAAAGTGAGGACCGAGGGGTGTTCTGCCCTTGTTGCTTTGAGCGGGATGGGGTTTAAGGGCAGAGGTGTGGGAATTGGAGGAGATATGTTGGAGGGCATCAACCACGTGGGAGGGGCAATTGTGGTTTTAGAAGGAGGCCAAAGGCAGGTTTTACTCACCTTATAACTGGGCACAAAGAACTGAGCTGGTAACACAAGCTACATTGCAAAGATGGGTGAGAGTTTAAGACATTCCCACACAGAGGTAATGCTGCGTGCCAAATGACAAAGAGAAATAGATTTCCAAATAAAACAACTAGTACAAGAAGTATAAAGCTTATTTCAAGCTAAAATTCAGAACTTTTGCAAATTCATCAGAAGTTGCAGCAATCAATTTGGTGTTAATGTAAAACCAATGTAAAAGCAGAAGAAAAAATCCATCCTGAAGAAGATACTCAAGACCATCAGAAAAGGATCAGCCAGTGGTCTGAACTTGAGAACCATGTATTCGAATGGGTCCACTAAAACCTCAAAATTATTTCACCATTGCAGGATTGGCAAAGTGTGTATGTGGCTTAAAGTGGGTGAAATCAAACCCCGATTCTGAGAAAGTTTCAGGGCAACAGTTAGCTCCTGTAAACACTTCATGCAACAAAAATGTTTTTACAGGTGTCCAGGATTATTTAGAGATGAAAGTGTGGGATACTAATATCATCATCAGACAGTAGGTAAGCTATAAGCATCCATTATGCCACATAGGCAACATGGAAAGGATCATACACTTAAAGATATACAGCATGGAAAAAGACTCTTTAGTCCAAATCCTCCATGCTGACCAGATATCCTAAATTAATCAGGTACCATTTGCCAGCGTTTGACCCATATCTCTCTGAATCCTTCCTGGTCATGGACCATTCCAGCTGCCTTTTAAATGTTGTAATTGTACCAGTCTCCACCACCTCCTCTGGCAGCTCACTCCATACACGCACCACCCTCTGAGTGAAAAAGTTGTCCCATAGGTCCTTTTAAATCATTCTCTCTCACCTTAAACTTATGCCCTCTAGTTTTGGTCTTTCCTACTTTGGGAAAAATGACCTTGGTTATTCATCCTATCCATGCCCCTCTATAAGGTCACTCCTCAACCTCTGATTCTCCAGGGAAAATAGCCCCAGCCTATTCAGCCCTCTCTCTATAACTACAGATAAGCAATTATGAACTCTGGAGATGAACTGTCTACTAGTTAAAACAAACTAAAATTTGTCACTTTATAATAAAATTCAACCCACCGAATACAGTGCAATGTAGCTTTTGTTGAAAGCGCTATAGGATGGCTTCTGTTTTATTGGATATGATTCTCACTGGCTGTGCCCATCCCTAGTTGCCCTTGAGAAGGTGGGTGGTGAGCTGCCTTCTTGAACTGCTGCAGTCCACCTGTTGTGGGCTGACCCACAATACCATGAGCGAGGGAATTCCAGGATTTTGACCCAGAGATAGTGAAGGAATAGCGATATATTTCTAAGTCAGGATGGTGAGTGGCTTGGAGAGAAACTTGAAGTTGATGGTGTTCCCATGTATCTGCTTCCCTTGTCCTTTTAGATGGAAGGGATCATGGGTTTGGAAGGTGCTTTGGTGAATTCTTACAATGTGTCTAGTACAGAGTACACTGTGCTGCTGCTGCACATTTTTGGTGGAGGGAGTGGATGTCAGTACATGTTGTGCCAATGAAGCAGCTTGCTTTATCCTGGATGGTATAAGTTTTATCATCACAGTGGCTGCGGCTCTCAAGTGAGCCAACCTCCTCTAATGGTCTAACATGGCCAGAGACTATAATTCAGTGCTCTGACTCATTCCAAACTCCCACAGAGGACATCAGAAACATTAATTTTGCCACACTTCACAAATGCATCAAGATGGTCATTTGTGGCCTGTATGTCAAAGGTATGAAAAATTCACCACATTCATCCTGGATAATGAAAAGGCCTTGCAACTGGGTTCATGTTGCAAGATTACCACCAGTCCAGGGAATTAATTGTGGCCACTTTAATGATTCAAGCCTCAATATGACATCTTATGATCTTCAGGAAACAAAAAAGAGATTTATTTTGAAATAGTCAGCGACCAATGAAAGTCACACCCCAGACAGCATTCATGACATCTTCATGTTAAGCCAACCATCAGCGCCTGGGCCATTTTAAGATCAGTGCAAGCTGTTCTAAAGCAATGGTAGATGATATACTAATTTAGGATATCAACCGCAGGACCAACATGTATATCAACAGCTTGTGTGCAAAAGTGACTTCAGAAACAGGCCACCATTTGGACAGTGAATAATCATTTTTCCTGAATTTAATTGTGACTTGACCAAAATAGTTTTGTATATTTTTCTAGAGTTCTGTGGGACCGTGTTAATGTATTGGTCTTCAAGAAGGATAGTTGTATATATTTGCACAATTTAAACCATCTGTAAAGAAACTTTATATATTTGCCTGGTTTGCAACAAACTAGTCCTTCATATATTAAAGTTGAGGAACCAGGCTGATTTTTTTTTCTGATACTTAACTGTGCACAGTCTGATACATATGAATATATAATTGATAATATTACCTTTCTTAAAAGCAAGCATTTTTATTACCAGTGGAAGAGTGGGACAAGAAAACAAATCAGTTCAGCACTCCTAATTTGCTCATAACAGAGCAGTCAGGCTAGTCTTCAAGACAATCCTTCAGTTCTAGCTGATTGAGATAGTGTGGCTCCTACAGCTACAGGAATTATTTTCAAATCCAGCATCCAACATTTCTGTGAGCTTTCCATTGCTTGCTTACCTTAAGTAGTAAACAGTCTAAAGGACCAAAATTAACATTAGGAATAAGATTCACCACCAGTTTCCAAAGGATCTTTGGAGTAGACACGTTGGTCCCACACATGGAAACCCAGAGAAAGTATATCTGAAGAAGGTGCCTCTTCTCTGTTTCTCATCTCGGATTTACTTGTGGCTATTACACAAGTGGGAAAAATGTACACATGCACACACATGCAAGACACAAACACACACTCATACATTTTCACTCACACGCATACCCTCTCACAGACATATATTCTGTCACACTCATGCATACCCTCTATCAAGCTTGCACACAGGCACACACATACACACACACCTGGATACTCACAATGACTGATTTCAAGAATTTTCCCTCTGTATGAAGAGGGGAGATTAGGTGTTGAGGTATTGGTATTCTTCCAAGTATTGGATATCAACAATTTTTTTCTTTCCCCCGATATAAGCCAAGTACCTAAGATGATCCCTTGGTGGGGGCAGGTACCATCCAAGAATTATTAAGTTGTAAATGTGCCTGGCTCACAGAGTCAGTGACAAGCCATGCAGCACTTGAGATTAGCTGCCACGAAAAATTCAAGTACTTTTTGGGAACTTTAGCACTGGATTGCACAGTTTATTTCAAAGGTTTTATGGATGGATCCATTTTTGGACAGAATGTATACTCGTAAAATACAGAAGTGGTCCAGTCAATCTGAGAGCCTTGTTCCACTGGTATGAATGCAAGCCTGAACCCACAGAAAGTGTCACATCAAAGTTCAGAACTCCCATCCTAAATTATGGAATAATGGTGGTATTTGCATAAAGGCTGCCAAGTAGACCAATAAGTACCTTGACTACTTGAAATCTTGACTTCCCACCTTTTCAATACTCCTGAAGCATTGAAGGGCTGGAGAATTTCAGACATTGAATGATCTTCAACTTGCACAGTATTCCAACTGGAACTCCTGATGTCCACCTCATAGAGTTGGATTCTTATCAATATTCCAGTCTCACCTGAGAACAAATGGGCCTTATGTTCCTCCTGCATTGACATTTCTAGGCCTTAAGCTTTGTATTAAGGACAAATATATCAAACACAACATATTTGAAACCATATTCACAAAATATTTCCTAGTAATATTTTCACAGATGTTAGATCTTTTTAACATTCTATGCATTATGAAAACTGGATGACAATGTGGTGAAGGTTAAGATCTGCCTGCCTTAACTACATCCAGAAATGTCACTGATATATACAGCATAGAATCATCAGATTATCACTTACAGATGCAGTGGCTCCTTGATGTATCCATCATATACCCAGGTTTACACGTACATCTGTAGCTACCTCTGGTGTTCAAACAGTTAGCATTTTGACACATTCCTGACATCAGGCATTCGTTGATATCTGAGATTAAGAAAATGCACCATGTTGTTGAGCACAAAAGAGTACATCTCAAGGTAACTTAAGAGAAAACTATGTAACAAATTATATTGGATTAATAAATCTCTGCAAAATGCAAACTCAAAGACATTGAATGAACAGCAGTACAATGGAGCAGAGTGTAGATCTGAGAGTTTGGTGAGTAAGGGAAGAAAGTGTTCCTCTCTTTTTTCATCTGTCACCCTCCAGAAGTGCAGTTGAAAAGTTTGCAAGAGAGGAGACAGAGAACCAGAAGACTTTCAGCTCTGCAACCACCTCCCATCCTCAGACAATCAGCGATTAAATATAAGGTTTTGCAATGAAAAAAATGGGTTAAGGAATAAACAATACGTGGAGGTAGATTCCAAAGGGAGACAGGAACAGTTAGACAGACAAAGGAGTGGAAAGTGATCAGCCTGGGAGAACAAACAGCTACTAATGGGGGCAATTAGTGGCTGACAATGGGCTGTGTATAGTAGCAGACCATGTGATAACAAGGCCAAGTGTGCGGGGGTTGGGGTAAGGAGAAAATTGTTGAACTCGATATTGAGTTCCAGAAGGCTATGGAGTTCTCAAGGGGAAAAATGAAGTGCTGCCCTTCCAGCTTGTTCTGAGCTTCACTTGAACACTGCAGCAAGCCTGAGACAGAGATATTGGCCAGGGAACAAGGTGGTGTGTTGAAGTGGCAGGCAATTGGATGCTCAGGACCTTTTTTGCGGGCAGAATGGAGGTGTTCTGCGAACTGCACACCCAGTCTACACTTCATTTCCCTTCAGTGTAGAGAAACCACATTGTGAGCAATGAAGGCTGAGTGAGTGTCTTACTCGTTTACCAGTAACTTTTCAGTTCCTTTCTACTAAAGTCTTTTAAAATAGGATAAGTGCACTTGAGTCTCAAACAAACTGGGCAAAAGTGAAGACTGCAGATGCTGGAAACCAGAGTCTAGATTAGAGTGGTGCTGGAAAAGCACTACAGGTCAGGCAGCATCTGAGGAGCAGGAAAATTGACGTTTCGGGCAAAAACGCTTTAGGGAACATCTCTGGGACACCCGCACCAATCAACCCCACCACCCCACGGCCCAACATTTCAACTCGCCCTCCCACTCTGCCGAGGACATGCAAGTGCTGGGACTCCTCCACCGCCACTCCCTCACCACCTGGAGGAAGAACGCCTCATCTTCTGCCTCAGAACACTTCAACTCCAGGGCATCAATGTGGACATCACCAGTTTCCTCATTTCTCCTCCCCCCACCTTACCCCAGTTCCAACCTTCCAGGTCAGCACCATCCTCATGACCTGTCCTACCTGCCAATCTTCCTTCCTATCTATCCTCTCCACCCTCCTCTTTGACCTATCACCTTTATCCCCACCTCCATCCACCAATTGTACTCTTTGCTACCTTCTCCCGAGCCCCAACCCCCTCCCATTTATCTCTCCACCCCAGAGGCTCCCTCCCTTCATTCCTGATGAAGGGCTTTTGCCCAAAACGTCGATTCTCAAACAAACTGGCCAACACTTCTATTTTACAGCCAGACTTGAATTTGTTTGATCAGATCTCACCAGGCTACGCAAATGCCATGGATAGTCAAGCAGTTTAGCTGAACATGAAATATTTAACCCCGATGCTTTGATCCACCTTGCCTGAATCACAACTGACTTTTGTTGCTCATCAGCAATCAACCACACTGACAGAGAGGTTAGTCATCAATATTGTCTGATACTTTCAAATCAAGGTGTGTGGTGAAGCAGGAAATAAAGGGAAATAAAAAATTAAATAAAAAGGAAAACATGCTGTCTGATCTAATCCTTAGAAGAGTATAAAGGCAGTAGGAGTATACTTAAGAGGGAAATCAGGAGGGCAACAAGGGGACATGAGATAGCTTTGGCAAATAGGGTTAAGGAGAATCCAAAGGGTTTTTATAAATACATTAAGAACAAAAGGGTAACCCGTGAGAGAATAGAGCCCCCTCAAAGATCAGCCTTTGTGTGGAGCCGCAGGAGATGGGGGGAGATACTAAACGAGCATTTTGCATCAGTGTTTACTGTGGAAAAGGCCATGGAAGGTATAGAATTGAGGAAATAGATGGTGACATCTTGAAAAATGCCCATATGACAGAGGAGGAGGTACTGGATGTCTTGAAACGTATAAAAGTGGATATATCCCCAGGAACTGATCAGGTGTACCCTAGAACTCTATGGGAAGCTAGGGAAGTGATTGCTGGGCCCCTTGCTGAGATATTTGTATCATCGATAGTCACAGGTGGAGTGCCAGAAGACTGGAGGTTGGCTAACGTGGTGCCACTATTTAACAAAGGTGGTAAGGACAAGCCAGGGAACTGTAGACCTCCATCAACATGGTGAGCCTGATGTTGTTGGAGGGAATCCTGAGGGACAGGATTTACATATATTTGGAAAGGCAAGGACTGATTAAGAATAGTCAGCTTGGCTTTGTGCGTGGGAAATCATGTTTCATGAACTTGGTTGAGTTTTTTGAGGAAGTAACAAAGAGGATTATTAAATTCTTTGAGGAGGTGACCAAGCATGTGGATGAGGTTAGAGCAGTGGATGTAGTATACATGGATTTTAGTAAGGCATTTGATAAGGTTCCCCATGGTAGGCTTATGCGGAAAGTCAGGAGGCAGGGCTGAGGAGTGGCAGATGGGGTTCAACCCTGCCAAGTGTGAGGTTGTCCATTTTGGAAGAACAAATAAGTATGCGGAATACAGGGTTAATGGTAGGGTTCTTAGTCAGGTGGAGGAACAGAGGGATCTTGGGGTCTATGTACATAGATCTTTGAAGGTTGCCACTCAGGTGGATAGAGTTTGTAAGAAGGCCTATGGAGTATTATCGTTCATTAGCAGAGGGATTGAATTCAAGAGTCGTGAAGTGATGTTGCAGCTGTACAGGACTTTGGTTAGGCCACAGTTGGATTACTGTGTGCAGTTCTGGTCGCCTCACTTTAGGAAGGATGTGGAAGCTTTGGAGAGGGTGCAGAGGAGATTTACCAGGATGTTGCCTGGAATGGAGAGGAAGTCGTCCGAGGATAGGTTGAGAGTTCTCGGCCTTTTCTCGTTGGAACGGCGAAGGATGAGGGGTGACTTGATAGAGCTTTATAAGATGATCAGAGGAATAGGTAGAGTAGACAGTCAGAAACTTTTTCCCCGGGTACAACAGAGTGTTACAAGGGGACATAAATTTAAGGTGAAGGGTGGAAGGTATAGGGGAGATGTCAGGGGTAGGTTCTTTACCCAGAGAGTGGTGGGGGCATGGAATGCGCTGCCTGTGGGAGTGGCAGAGTCAGAATCATTGGCGACCTTTAAGTGGCAATTGGATAGGTACATGAATGGGTGCTTAAGCTAGGACAAATGTTCGGCACAACATCGTGGGCCGAAGGGCCTGTTCTGTGCTGTATTGTTCTATATTCTATGTTCTATGTTCTGTGATTGATGAGGGCAGAGCAGTGGACGTGAACTATACAGACTTCAGTAAGGCGTTCGATAAGGCTCCATGGGACACTGGTTCACAAGGTTAGATCTCATGGAATGCAGGGAGAACTAGCCATTTGTATACAGAACTGGCTCAAAGTAGAAGACAGAGGGTGGCGGTGGAGGGTTGTTTTTCAGACTGGAGGCCTGTGACCAGTGGTGTGTCACAAGGACCGGTGCTGGGCCCACTATTTTTGTCATTTATATAAATGATTTGGATGTGAACATAGGAGGTATAGTTAGTAAATTTGCAGGTGACACCAAAATTGGAAGTGTAGTGGACAGCGAAGAAGGTTACCTCAGATTACAACGGATCTTGATCAGATGGCCTAATGGGCTGAGGGGTAGCAGATGGAGTTTAATTTAGATAAATGCGAGGTGTTGCATTTTGGAAAAGCAAATCAGAGCAGAACTTATATATTTAATGGTAAGGTCCTAGGGAGTGTTGCTGAATAAAGAGACCTTAGAGTGCAGGTTCATAGTTGCCTGAAAGTAGAGTTGCTGGTAGATAGGATCATGAAGGCGGCATTTGGTATGCTTACCTTTGTTGGTCAGAGTATTGAGTACAGGACATTAGTTAGGCCACTATTGGAATATTGTGTGCAATTCTGGTCTCCTTCCTATTGGAAGGATGTTGTGAAACTTGAAAGGGTTCAGAAAAGATTTACAAGAATGCTGCCAGGGTTGGAGGATTTGAGTCATAGGGAAAGGATGAACAGGCTCGGGTAGTTTTCCCTGGAGGGTCAGAGTCTGAGCAATGGCCTTATAGAGGATTATAACATCATGATGAGCATGAATAGAATAAATAGACCAGGCATTTTCCCTGGGGTGGGTGAGTCCAGAACTAAAGGGCAAGGTTTAGGGTGAGAGAGGAAAGGTATAAAAGGGACCTAAGGGGCAACTTTTTTACATAGAGGGTGGTATGTGTATAGAATGGGCTGCCAGAGGAAGTGGTGAAGGCTTTTAAAAGGTAAATGAAGGGGAAGAGTTTAGAGGGATATGGGCAAATGGGACTAGATTAGGTTAGGATATCTGGTCGGCATGGACAAGTTGGACCGAAGGGTATGTTTCCATGTTGTACATCTCTATGACTCTATATAAGAAGTTTCAGAGCTGATAAAGAGAGATTGGATAGACTGAAGTTGTTTTTTTCTTAAAGCAAGAGGAGCCTATAATGATGAGCTGTATAAAATTATGAGTGGTTTCGGTAGGGTAGACAGGAAGAAACTTTTGCCCTTGATGGAGTGATCAGTGACCGGGGGCACAGGTTTAAGGTAAGGAGCAGGAGCTTTAGAGGGAACTTGAGGAAAATTCTTTTCACCCTAAGGGTAGTGAGAATCTGGAGCTCATTGTCTACCAGGGTGGTACAGGCAGAAAGCTTCATAGTATTTAATAAGCCTTCAGATATGCATCTGCAAGGTCAAGGCATACAAGGGCGAGAGGGTCTGTTTCCATGTTAGCCCTTGGCCTTGTATGGAGAAAGTGAGGACTGCAGATGCTGGAGATCAGAATCAAGAGTGTGGTGCTGGAAAAGCACAGCTGGTCAGGCAACATCTGAAGAACTGGAGAGTCGATGTATTGGGCAAGAGCCCTTCATCATGAAATGACTCATGCCTGAAACATTGATTCTCCTGCTCCTCGGATGCTGCTTGACCAGCTGTGCTTTTCCAGCACCACATTCTTGATTCTGATCTCCAGCATTTGCAGTCCTCACTTTCTCCATACAAGGCTATGGGCTAAGTGCTGGGAAATAGGATTGGAATAGTTTGGTGACTGGAGTGAATGTGATGGTCCTGTGCTGTAGACCTGTATGACTCTTTGTGATACAGTGGGCAGAACTAATAGTAAAATCATAACCTATAAATTAACTGGAAAGCTAACCATTCACAATTTCCATTTTCAGTAAACAGGTTAAGTCTCAATGTTGAAAAGGACAGTACTGAATATGTGGTTAAAATTCCATTTTGAGATTCTACAGTGTGTAATCTTTACTTAATGGATTTAAAGCCCATTCTCTCAGGGCTGATCACAGAGTGTGCACAGTGGAGAGGAATAGACAGCCTTTTCCTCTCCCTTGCCACCTTATTCTGAAGTTTATATTCAGGATTCAATTACATAGTTATTGATACCTCACAACGATATTTAAAATGCAGACATGAAGCCTGATTTCCTCTTTATTTCAATGTCCCTAAGTGAATTCCTGAGGCATTCATATTAATGGGTCTTCAGTCTGGATTCATTCATTAAACACTCTGCAAGCTTTATAACGCTATAATTATTAACCAACAAGTCATTGAATTTACTTATGCAAGTATAAGCATTCCAAAGGGACAGCTGCCTCCATGATAGTCTGGTCCACTCAATCACTTCTAATACCCTTGTTACATAAAAAGTTTGACAAAATTAAAGCTTGTTGAATAAAAATGACAGTAGCAGCATGGTTGTGAAGATGGCCAAGTGACAGGAGGTGGAGGTCAGAGATGAGTTGTTGCTTTTCAGACTAGCTTAATGTACACAGTGAAGTTTCCTTAGTAATCTGGATCAGGATCACCGCTTTTCTTGATCTGTGTTGATTATGGAGACTTGGAAGTGCAGGGCACAATTCCAAAACTTAGAGTGCACAAAACTTGGAAGTGTTGCAAATTGTGTGGAGGTAAGTAATAGATAACAATAGCGCTCATCAGCAGTTTCTACATTTTGTACAACTTCTAGAAACAGAGCTGAATTCTGATAAAGTTCACTCTGTATTAATTCTGGGGACTTTCACAGAGGGTTTCTGTCTCTGAGCCCCAGAGACATTTCTCACATTGTTATCTGAAAGCAACCTATCAATAATGTACCATGTCTCTGTGGTACCTCTCTTGTCCTAGATACACTCTCGCCAGAGGAAGGAGCACTTCCCACTGCGGGATATGCTGGGATTCCCAGCACCAGTGCTATCTTTAAAGCCCAGCTTTGTATTAAGCCAAATTCTGCCAGCCAGGAGTTGACATTTACTTAGAGTGTAGCGAGAGAAGAGAGAAAAATAAATGCCATTTGAGGCACAGAAGTGACCCAGCTGACATCCATTAGAAATGCAAAAGCGCATTCATAAATTTATTGGTGTTTAAGAAACAAACTACATAGGTTACCAGTCCTCAGCCTTACCTATCTTAGAAACCTGTCTTTTTGAGGGGGCAAGGCAGAAGGGAAGCAAGAGAAGGTAAAGACGATGTAAGCACGTTACGGGTATGGTGCCAATCAAGCGGGCTGCTTCGTCCTGCACGGTGTCAAGCTTGAGTGTTGTCGGGGCTATACCCATCCAGGCAAGTGGGCAGTATTCCATCACACTCCTGAATTGTGCCTTGTAGATAGTGGAGAAAGTGAGGTCTGCAGATGCTGGAGATCAGAGCTGAAAAGCAACAGGTCAGGCAGCATCCAGGGAACAGGAGAATCGAGGTTTCGGGCATAAGCCCTTCTTCAGCCTGAAGAAGGGCTTATGCCCGAAACCTCGATTCTCCTGTTCCCTGGATGCTGCCTGACCTGTTGCGCTTTTCCAGCACACATTTTCAGCCTTGTAGATAGTGGCCAGTTTTTAGTGAGTCAGGTGGTGAGTATTCCTAGCCTCTGACATGCCCTTGTAGCCACTATGTTTATGTAGTTAGTCCAGTTGCATTTCTGGTAACCTCCAGGATGCTAATGGTGGGGGATTCAGTGACAGTAACACCATTGAATATCAAGGGGCGGTCATGTCTTTTATTGGTGATGGTCATAGTCTGGTGTTTGTGTGATGCAAATATTACTTATCACTTATCAGCCCAAGCTTGGATATCATCCAGGTCTTGCTACATCTTGATACTTCTGTATCTGAGGAGTCACAAATGGTGTTGAACAATGTGTAATCATTTGTGAACATCCCCACTTCTGACTTTATGATGGATGAAGCAGCCAAAGATGATTGGGCCTCGGACCCAACACTAAGGAACTCCTGTCGAGATGTCCAGAAGCTGAGAGGACTGACTTTCACCAACCACAACCATCTTCCTATGTGCCAGGTATTATTTTAAACATTGGGAGAGCTAACCCCCCTGACATTTCAGCTCCTTTGAACCAAGACTGTAATGGGGTCAGGAGCTGAGTGGCCCTGGCAGAACCCAAACTGGGTGTCACTGAGCAGGTTATTGCTGAGCAGGTAATAGCACTGTTGATAACATCTTCCATCACTTTACGGATGATCGAGATTAGGCTAATGGGGCGGGAATTGACTGGATTGGACTTGTCGTGCTTTTTTATAGAGTATCCTGGATATCATTAGGATGTAGGTACTTCTGCAACCTCTCCACGTCCTGGGAATCCCAACCTTTCACCCCCCAAAACACTGAATCCTTGATGGGTTATATTCTCTAGATACCAATCCAACCATAAGATCAAGACATAGGAGCAGAAAATAGGCCATTTAGTTCATTGAGTCTGCTCCACCATTCAGTCATAGCAGAGAAGTTTCTCAACCCCGTTCTCCCACTTTCTCCCCATAACCCTTGATCCCTTTGAAAGTCAAGAACCTGTCTATCTCAGTCTTAAATATACTCAATGACCTGGTCTCCACAACCTTCTGTGGCAATGAATTCCATAGATTCACCACAGTCAGGCTGAAGAAGTTTCACCTTATCTCCATTCTAAAAGGTCTTCCCTTTACTCTAAGGCTGTGCCTTTGGTCCTAGTCTCTCCTAGCAATGGAAACACTTTCCCAACAGGCTCCAATATCTCATCCAACTGGCCATTAGAATGTGTGTCATTCTTAAATAATGGTAAGCAATCTGATCATTGAAAGCCACGTTCATGAAACCCAGCCCTGTCTGAATCTGGCATATATACAGATATTGCCAATCGGAATCTAAATTACAACTGGGGGCAGGGACTCCACTCCATTCCACCCTCTCTCAAACTAACCAATTTCAATTTTGGTGATTCTAATACCACTCCAACAAGGAAAATACATAACTTATCTGGTCTGAGTTGCTTAGCTGCTTATTTTGGGAAAACAAAGGAGAAAGGGCCATGTTCCCACAGTTTAAAGTGTTTTGGGAAAGTCAATCAAGTGGGTTCACATTCTATCTTAATGACTACTTAGATAAGAGTTCAAATCTACAGAGTCTAATTGGATAAAGCACTCTTCTTCATGTTTACAAGCATCCTACATCTGAGAGAAAAAATATCAGATGTAGCATTTTAAAATAACAATAGCAGGAACTGTAAGCACATAAAACTTCTTTAAATAAACATGATGCAATTGTCAGCCTCTATCAGCGAGACAGAGCAATCTACCAAGTATTTGTTTCACTGGGGCTCAGATGTTTCAACACTTTAATGGATAACTGAGATCTCAGCCAACCCTAACCCTATATTGCTTGATTGGCTGATGATCTCCAACATTTTGTGTTTTCATTTCAGTTCATTGCCATTTGCAATATTATTATTTTGTATGGGATGGTTGTGATTTGTTCTTAGAGGAAAAAAAGTGGAAAGGTGATTTGGTCGAGATGTTCAAATCTAGAGGAACCTGGCCAGAGTGGCTAGACAGAAATTGTTCCTGGTGACAAAAGAGTCAAAAACCAAAGGAAACTGACTCAAGATGATTGACAAAAGGAATAACTATGGTATAAAGAAAAAAAAATAAATTTTGCAGCAGTTATTTCGGATCTCCCAAAAAGTACAGAATACAGCTATTTATGTCTTTTAGAGAAGAATTCGATAATTACCTGAAGAAACAATATTTTTTTAAAAATCTGCAAGGCTGTTGGGAACAGACAGGAAATTGGGAGCAGATGAACTACTCTTACACAGACAAGTCAGGCTGATTGGCTGTCTTCACTGATGTAACTATTCTATAATTCAACTTAATTATCAACTATGTTACTATTCTCTATGTACTGCCTCACTTAACAGTGGGACACGGAATTGTACTCATTCCTACATTGTCTAAAACCATAAGACATGTCATCTTTTAACTCCATATCACTCACCTTGACAACTTGTCTGGTTCATTTTTTTATAGCCCAGAGGACATTCAACCTGGCCATTCTGTATCTTGGGATATTCTAAGAGATAGAGAAATAATCCATCATTATGATTGTTACTATATGAGTCAATATTATCCAGAACTTTGATGGACAGAAGTAGAAATCGCCTGATTGGTGATATTGTGATCAATGGGCTATTCGTGATCTATACTTCTATCAAGAAAGACTCTCAGCCAGTGCTGGAAGTGTGTAAAATTTGCCCTGCAAAATGTAGCACACAGCAAAATCTATGGAGCAGATTTAGATAATTTATTTCAGAACTGAAGTTATCTATAAGTTGCAGCAGAATTTTGAAAATAATTTGTCAGCATTAAAGGAACATTCAAAACTTTTGAATATTTCTTAAATTATTCTCAGAATGAAAAGTGTTAGCAAACTTACTGAAAAGACATTGATCCATAAATACAACCTTTAGTTAAGCTGCCCTTATGGATTTTGTCCACCATGAGTTTTGGGTGTCAAAGTTTGATTCTACACCTATGGTAGGATCTGGGTGCATAACGACAACTGCTTTGCCCAGGGTTATAAGAAACATCAGGCCGTTATGTGCACAGCCCAGGCTATCATGGAAGCCAACCTGCCGCAGAAAGGCCACCAACATCAAAGACCCCTCCCACCTCAGTAATGCTCTCGTACAACCTCTCCCGTCAGGCAGAGGATACAGAACCTTGAACACAGGCATCAACAGTTTCAAGAACAGCATCTTCCCTGCTACTATTAGACTGCTGAATGGACCTGACCAACTTCAAGTAATTGTTGATCTTGCTTTGTGAATGTCCTGTGCATCCATTAACTGTATGCCTTGCTCTGTCTGAGCACCGTATGATGTGCATATCCTTGTTTTATATGATCTGCCTTTACTGCTCACAAAACAAAGCTTTTCATTGTACTTAGGTACGTGTGACTACAATAAATCAATCAAATCAGCTCAAAATTAATACTGTCACTACTCCAAATAGGTCTCATCTTTGTTTCTGCTTTATCTAAGAGGCAATATAGTCCTAACTTCTGCAGTTCCAATAAATTTCTTTATTTACAAAATACACAATACTCATTGAAATTGAGGGGGGAATCTCAGAGTCATAGAGATGTACAGCACGGAAACAGATCCTTCGGTCCAGCTCGTCTTAGCCGACTAGAATTCCTAAACTAATCTAGTCCCATTTACTACCACTTGGCCCATATCCCTCTAAACCCTTTCCATGCATATACTCACCCAGATGCCTTTTTAATGTTGCAATTGTACCAGCCTACCAGCCCACCAGGATAGTGGGCTAGTGTAGGTTAGGTGGGCTTGGATCGGCGCAACATCGAGGGCCAAAGGGCCTGTACTGCGCTGTATTCTTCTATGTTCTATGTTCTATGTTCCTTTGGCAACTCATTCCATACACACGCCACACTCTGTGTGAAAAAGTTGCCCCTTAGGTCTCTTTTAAATCTTTCCCCTCTCACCTTAAATGTATGCTCTCTAGTTCTGGATTTCCCCACCCCAGGGAAAAGACCTTATCTGTTTATCCTATCCATGCCCCTCATGATTTTATAAACCTCTGTGAGGTCACCCCTTAGCCTCCGACACTCCAGGGAAAACAGCCCCAACCTATTCAACCTCTCCTAAAATTATGAAGGGACTTGATAAGATAGAAGCATAGTAACAAACACCTAATTAGCTCCTGAGTGACGTTTGCGCGTGTCTGTGTCCTGCAAAGAGGAAACATCTCAATCTCTTTTGATCCTTTCTATATCGAGAAGTAACAGAAAACCTTCTGGTAGCTATTCTCACTTATTCAATAATCTACTCTCCAAATTTCCTTGTTGGAAGGGAAAACCATAAAGTCAACTTCAGAAGGTTTAAAAGGGCAGATTGCTCAGCTAGTAAATGGAGTAAATGTACATCCCCAACTTCGGATCTTTAGCAAAAAGAAAATCAGAAGAATGAGAAACAAACCCCAAAGAAAAAAAAAACTCATTGACATCTGTGATCTGGACTGGGGCCAGAACTATGCCATGCTGACTTCTTTTCCCATTCTCACCCTTAATACTCAGGTCCTGTCTTGTCTCTTTGTGTGTCTATCTGTGTATGGGAATTTTTAAAATGGGTACAGTTTGAGTCAGAGAAGTATAAGCTCATAATTCATGTTTCTTTCTTTGTCTTTGGTTTAAAAATGATTAGATTACAAATAGTGAGGCACTCCTGCCTTCAGCCCTTCCCTTCCTACTTCCAGAACAGCAATGGTGTTCCCCTTGTTCTCACTGACCACCCCATCTTTCTTCTCATTAAAAGGATCATGTCCTGCCATTTCTATCTCCTTCAACCAGATGCCACCACCAGAAGGCAGCTCAGAGGAGATTTCATAGAATTTGCCAAAATTAAGAGCGGGCTGGGTGGACCCATAGGGAGAAGTTGATCCACTCATAGAGCCATAGGTCCAACTCGTCCATGCCGACCATATTTCCCAAACTAAACTGCGTTTGGCCCATATCCCTCTAAATGTTTCCTATTCATGTGAAAAAGTGAATGAGAGGGCATAGATTTAAAGTGATGTGTAAACAAAGCAAGAGTGATGTGAGAAAAAGCTTTTTCACACAGTGAGTAGTTAGGGAGCAGAATGTACTGCCTGGGAACGTGGTGAAGGCAGGTTCAATTGACACATTCAAAAGGGCCATTGGATGATTATTTGGATAGAAGTGGTATGTAGAGATGTGGGGGAAAGGCAGGAGATTGTTACTAACGAAGGGACAAAGGGCTGAATGGCCTCTTTCTGCACAGTAGCAGCATTGTGATTCACTATTGTAACGGTTCTGGTATGTTTTCACGACGAGGATTGTGGCAGCCTTGGAGACAGGCTGAGCAGAATGCCCAGTGGCTTCTGGATACAAGCTGAGACCCAATTGCGATGTCAAGGCCTGTACAGCTCAAACCGAGGGGAGTGAGCCTCCACCTGGGCAGAGACTCTCAATAGGACACAGCCCAAGAGGCCAAAAGACACCAGAGGGTGACTGGCCAAGTTTTCCATGCCAACATGGCCAACTGCCGACCCAGCTGAGGAACCTAGGTCTTCACTAGACATAGAGGGACAGAGGGGAAGAAGAAAACATACTATGCACACTGAGGTAGCTACATCACTGGAAATAAGGCACAATTTTGTCAATGGATTCACACATACTGTGACAATATTTGCTGCAACATTGCTCTGGTTAAGTCAGATCCACGTGAGATGAGCAGCCCATTCTAATATCACAAAGATATAAGCTGTTACATTTGCTAAGCATTGCTCATCTTTCATTAGCAACCGAGACTTTGACTGCACCATAACCTCATATGTCATGGATCATGGAGGCTTTAACTTTGATCATTGCAGCCAAGGCTTTGCATGTCAAGGTGGAGATCCTGAGGCTAAAAGCAATGCGTCAGGGCCTGGCTTTAACAAATCCTTCAACCCTCTCCTTATGGCGAGAATCAAGGATTGAATGTTGGGACACCTGTGAAAATGGCTGCGAGACACAGTATGAGTCAAATCCACCATATCATTAAAATAAATAGAGAAAGGTGAATGGCTTAACTCATTGTACAAAAAAAACAGTTCCTGGAATATACAAACTATTCTGCATATTGTGATCTAAATATCAGCCTCCTCAAATCCCTTTGCTCCTCCAGATTGTGTAATTTCATGTCTCATTTAGAATATTTATATTTCTTCAATCCAAAGTTGATGACTCACATGTCCCCAATTTATCTTTACCCTGTCATGACTTGGTCTGTGGAAATCTGTGTTCCTTTGTATTTCTGTGATCCCATCCACTCACCTCAGTGCCATTTTAAAAAGTGCATGTTCAACTCTAGCCTCCTCCACAGTAGTTAGAAACCATGGAAAGATTACTGTGCAGAAAGAGGCCATTCAGCCCGTTGTGGCCAAGAAAGGAAGGCTAGCTACCCATTCTAATAGGACATTCCAGTACTTGCTGCTTTGGCTTAAAATGCTTCAGGAGTAGGTTCCTTGTAAATAGGTTGAGTGCTTCTGTACAAACCACCAAAAAGGAGCAGACATTCCAGAAACCATCACCTTCTAAGTGAAAAAGCCTTTCCTCAACTCCCCTCTATTCCTGTTACCAATCACCTCAAATCTGCGCCCCTCAGAAATCAACACTTTATTGGTGAAAACAAATCTGTCCTGCCTACTTTATCTTAATTCTTTTGTACCCCTTGACCTCCATTGTTTTAAGGATTAAAGACTCTAACATGTCCAAACGCTCCTCATGGTTGCAATTTCCAACCCCTACCATCATCCTCATAAGTTTCCTCTGTGTTTTGTCCGGAGCAAACATGTCCTTTCTATAAAGTGGAGACTCAGACTTCCATTTGTTACATTTTATACAGTTCCAATTTTTAAAAAAATGCTTTTGTATTAAAATCCAATAAAGGAAAGTATTTCAAAGATTTTTTTTTAACCACCTTATCTAGCAGCCCTGCTACCTTCAAGGACTGGTGGACATGTGCTCCAAGATCTCTTAGTTCCTCAGTATCCTTCTCTTTATTGTGTTTCCCTACTTTTATTTGCCCACCCAAATGTATGACCTTATGACTTCTCGGGATTGAATTCCATTTGCCATTTTGCTTCCCACTCAACCAAGCCATCGATATTATTCTGGAGTTGATAACTATTCAACTATTCACAATCAATTTTAAATGACTGTATTTTGTAGTGACTGTAACTTTCTCAATAGTGTCTCGCACATTGGAATCTAAATAGTAAACATACACAGCAAACAGCAAGGGAACCACACTAAGTCCCGTGGAACACCACGGAAACCACATTCCGTTTGCAAGAACATCCATGAAGTATTACCTCTTGCTTCCTATCGCTGGGCTAAATTTGGATTCAATGCATTATACTCCCTAGTATCGCATGTGCTTTTACTTTGCCGACCAATTTCCAGTCTAGAACCTTGTCAAAGGCCTTTCTAAAATCCATATAGTCAACATGCACTGTACTACCTCATCAAACTTCCTCGTTAGTTCTTCAAAGCGTTAATTTGGGTTATGAAGACATGACCTTCTCCTTACAAACTAATACTGTATATTTGGGTTAAGCCATGTCTTTCTCCATGACAATGTATCCTGACTCTCAGAATTGCATCAAATAATTTTCACAACAAAGAAAGACTGCCTGGGGTATAATTATTTGACAGACCCCTTACACCTTTTTCAACCACAGGTATAATTTTCACGGACATCTGGCACCTCGTCTGTCACTAGTGAGGACTGAATAATGTTACTCAGAACATCCATCATGGCTGCCATGACATGTTCTAGATACAATCTATCTAGCCCTGTTGTTTCTTAAATTATTCATTAAAGAGATGTGGGTTCCACTGGCAAAGCCAATATTTATTGTCTATCCATAGTTGCCCTTGAGAAGATGGTAGTGAGCTGTCTTCTTGAATTGCTGCTGCCCATTTGGTATAGGTGCCCCTAAATGTAGTTAAGGGAGGGAGTTCCAGAAATTTGACCCAGCAACACTGGAGGAATGGTGATATGTCTCCAAGTCTGGACAGTGAGTGGCTTCGATTGGAAGTTGGAGATGACAGAACTTCCATTTATCTGCTGCCATTATCTTTCTAGTATTAGGGATCAAGAGTTTGGAAAGTGCTGTCTGAGAAACATGAGTGGATGTGTGCAATGCATCTTGTAGATGTTATATCCTGCACCGATTGAATGCTGTTGGCAGAAGGAATGTATATTTGTGGATGCCGTTGCAATGAAGCAGGCTGTGTTATCCTGGATAACATCAAACTTCTTAAGTGTTGGCATAGCTGCACCCATCAGGCAAGTGTGGAGTATTCCATCATACTCATGACTTGTACCTTGTAGATAGTGGACAGAACTTCTGACCAGCTCTTGTGGCCATAGTATTTATAGGGTTAGTTCAGTTCAGTTTCAGGTCAACAGTTACCCAAAGGTGTTGATTCAGCAATGATAATACCATGGAACGTAAAGGGAGTGTGGTTAGATTCTCTGCTGTTGGAGAAGTTCATTGCCAGGCATTTATGCACCGTGAATATTTATCTACCTTCAAGAATGTCAGCACCTCCATTACTGTCTTGCCTTCTATACTTATTACATTGAATATTGCATTGAATATTACACACTCCTCTTTCCTGAGAGTGTCTGCATCATCCTTCTACTTTCTGTAGGCAAAATACTCATGAAGAAGCCTAGCCACATCTTCTACATTCATACACATCCTGTATGTCTCTTACCCTCCCCTTAGTTACCATCTTGCTCAACATGTAATGATAAAACATCTTTGTGTTTTCCTTGATTTTTGCCTTTTTTCATAATCTTTGCTTTCCAATTTCATTTTTACTTCACCCCTGTACTCTCTGTACATCTTTAGGTTTTCTACATTTTTACGTTTTTGTGACTGTCACAAACTTTGTTTTTTTTTGCATAATGTTACCCTGGATACTACTGGATATAGGTTGTGCTGCTATAATGCATGTTTCATTAATGCAAATTTGCGATAACACAATTGATGAATTGAGGACACGGTTTCAAAAGTGTGAACTTTTAAAGCACGTGTTGGTTATAACATGATTCCGGCACCATTAGTTTAAATGGTGCTGCTATTACACGATTTTCTTATAACAGGATTGCACGAGAACAGAATTACTGCGTTATAGCAGAACTGCATGCACTAGGAGGCTCTAGATTTTGCAATAGCTCTCTTTTGTTTTATGAGGACAAGTCTACATTATGGCTGCAGAATCTCACTTTTGATCATTGGATTATAATGGTAAAAAGCCATTATACCAGATACAGTACATTATGGAAACCTGGGAAGCACTGCTTTTCAAATCTGCCAACTGAAGTAAATAATAAGTGCTAACCCAAAGAGGTGTCTCTGTCCTTTAGTAAGATGCAATTGATTACATGCAACTTGAGGATTCCAATTTGCAAGTGTGGAACAAAGCTAGGGGTCAGGCCTGTATTAAACAAAGATCCAGAAACCTCAGACATCAGGAAGCAATAACATTTTGGTTGTAAATATATAAGATTAGCATAATTCAGGAATCAGCTTGTTCAAACTCATTTATTTGAGTATGCAGGTTAATCTGGCTACTACTGCCACAGGGATTGAATCAGCAGCTGTTCAATCATTCTACACTCTCGTCAACTGAACTACATATACCTTTAACATATTCCCTGCCCACAATCACGTAACTAATTGCATCCCATGTCCTAAAATTACCTACAATCGCGTGCTTTCTCATTTTCACGAATGAATTCCAATAACCATTCAGATAAGGATGCATGGCCAAAAGTCAATCAAGGGATGAATATAGACAGTATATAGGCTGTGAAGAAGTACTAGCCACTAACACAAGGTATCAGATGCATATTGCTACAGTGGATTAGATGTCCTAGTACATAGAGATTTTTTTCTACAAGAATTGCACTGCAGTAAGGGCGGTGAACAACCTACACAAATAGGTGGTGCCACATATATATGTTCCTATATATTAGGAATAAGAGTAGGCCACTTAGTCCACTGAACCTGCTCATGGGCTGATCATCGAACTCAATATCATAATTCTGTGCCATCTCTATATCCTGTAATGTCAACAGACTTCAGGAATCCATCGTTTTTTGCCTTGAGCATGCTTAATGAGTGAGCTTGAACAGCCTTCTGCAGTAGAGAACTCCAAAGGCTTCACCACCGCCAACAGAAGACAATTCTCTTCATCTCAGCCTGAAATGGCCTCCCTCTTACAGGCAGACCATGCCCCCGGTTTTAAATGCACCAGCCAGGGAAACATCCTATCCACCCTGTCAAGTCCTGGAAACATTGTGAGAGATAAAACTCCAGAGGATACCTGCCCAGTTTCCTGGGAATCTCCTAAAAAAAATCTCCCTCCATCCCTAGTGAATCCTAATTGTACTCCATCTGTGAGAGTACTTAATCCTATTCTGTCTCACACTGTGACTTAATTTCAAGGCTTGAAAATTGTTAGCACCCCTCAAGTAAGCACTGTAAGACCTCTTCTGTTCAATAATTCATTTACAGGATGAAAGCACCACTGGCTAGGCCAGCATTTATGACCCATCCCTAATTATGCGGTGGCAATGACCTAGTGGCATTATCGCTACACTGTTAATCCAGAGACCCGGTAATTATTCCCAGAACATGGATTTGAATTTTGCTGTGGTAGATGGTGGAATTTGAATTTAATAAATATCTGAAATTAGGAGTCTAACAATGACCATGAAACCACTGTTGATTGCCATAAAAAGATGTAAGACATAACACCAGTAGACATAGGAGCAGAAATAACAGCATTCAGCCCATCAAGTCTGTTTTGCCGTTCATTCATGGCTAACAGATTTATCAATCCCATTTTTCCATTTTCTCCCTGTAAACTTAGATCCCCTTGGCAATCAAAAACTTTTCTATCCCTGTTTTAAATAGACTCAATGACCTGGCCTCCACAATATTCTGTGGCAATGAATTCACCACTCTCTGGCTAAAGGGATTTCTCCTTATCTTCAATTTAAAAGGTATTCCCTTTACTCGGGTCCTAGTCTCGCTTGCCAATGGAAACATCTTCCCAATGTCCACTCTTTCCAGGCTGTTCAGTATTCTGTAAGTTTCAATCAGATCAGCCCCTCATCCTTCTAAACTCCATCGAGTATACTCTCAGAGTCCTCAAATGTTGCTCGTGCGTTAAGCCTTTCAGTCCTGGGATCATTCTTAGGAACCGCCTCTGGACCTGCTCCAGGACCAATACCTCCTTCCAGAGGTATGAAGCCCAAAAACAAATTTGGTTGACAGCATTTTTATTACCCATTTTCTTACTTAGATAGCAGTTAGGAGTCAACCACATGTTTGTGGGTCTGGAGTCACATGTAGGCCAGACCAGGTAAGGAAGGCAGTTTCCCTTTCTAAAAGGACACTAGTGACCCAGATGGGTTTTTCCATCAAGGGACAATAGATTTGTGGTCATCATTAGAATCTTAACTCCAGACTTTTATTGAACTCAAATTCCACCATCTGCAGTGGTGGGATTTGAACTGGGGCTGCCAGAACATTACCTGGCTCTCTGGATTAACAGTCCAGTGATAATATCACCAGGCCATCGCCTCTCCTCCCAGAACAATAGGGGAAGGTCTGGGCAGGAGACTGGCTGCTGTAATTCATTCAGAGCTCCATATCAGCCATTACTATCTGAGAACTCATGACCCTAGAGTTGCAGCTCACAACCACACTTGGGGTCCTGCCCCCATTTTTGGGAACAAAGCCAGAAATTGCCTGAAAAGCTCATCAGGTCTGGCAGCATCTGTGAAGAGAAAGCAGAGATAATGTTTCTGGTCCAATGACCCTTCTTCAGAACTACTGGACATTTGGAAGGTCCTGTTGTCAGAATCACCAGAATAGTTGCAGTGGAGGAACTGAGAAGATTTACTGCCACAGAAGGCTGTGGAGGCCAGGTCATTGAGTATACTTAAGACTGAGATAGATAAGTTCTTGAGTATCAATGGGATCAAGAGATATGGAGAGAAAATGGTACAATGGGGTTGGGAAACGTATTAGCCATGATTGAATGTTGAGCAGATTTGATGTGCTGAATGGCCTAATTTCTGCTCCTATGTCTTATATTTCAATGAAATAGAGTCTTTCCTGGAAGCAGGGTGTGAGGATGTATAGTTGAAGTAACTGTGGGAGTCATTTGGTATGGAATGGATATTGTGGTCAGCCTAGCTCCCGAAATGAAAATAGAGATGTTAGCAAAGGGAGGGGAGGAGTCAGATATGGACCAGGCATAAGGAAGAGCAAGGTGGAAATTGGAAATTGATGAATATTTCCAATTCTGGATGAGAGAGGGAAGCAGCACTGATGATGTTATCGATATGCCAGAGAAAGAGTTGCAGCGTAGGACTAGAACAAGGAAAGCCCCATGTACCCCAGAAAGGTACAGTCAAAACTTGTGCCCATGCCTGTATCTATGGCCAGACCTTTGATCTGAAGAAAGTGGGAGGAGTCAAAAATGAACCTACCCAGGGTGAGGAGCAGCTCAGCCAGATAGAGGAAGCTGGTGGTGGATGGGGACAATTCAGGCCTTTTTTTCCAGGAATAAGTGGAAAGCCCTGAGACCATCCTGATGGAGTATGAACGTGTAAAAGGATTGCATGTTCATGGTAAAGAGGCAGTTAGAACCTGCAAACTAGAAATTCTGATGTATAGCGGGAGAGGGATTGTGGATATCAGTGGGAAGGCACTGTACAAGGGAGAGGGGGATTAAAATCGAGTCAAGTTAGGAAGAGAAGAGTTATGTGGGGCAGTAACAGCCAGAAACAATGGGTCTGCCTGGGGATTCCTGTTTCTGAATTTTGTAAAGGAGATAGAAGAAGGCTATATGGGGTTGGGGGTCTGTGAATTTGGAGGAAGTGGCGGTGGGACCACCAGTTGAAATGAGGTTAGTTATTAGGACACAAGACTTGGCATTCCATGTTGGGGTAATGATCCAAGGGAAGATAGGAGGAGGAGGTGGTACCTGAAAGCTGGTACTCAACCTCCACAATGCAGAGGTTGGTACGCCAGACAACAGCACCATTTTGGGAAGCTCTGCTCTATGGCAGGCTCCTTAGATAAAGAGACCAAAGCTGCGTATAACACAGAATCACACAATTGTTACAGCACAGAAAAAGGCCATTCAATCTATCATGTCTGCTTTGGTTCCATTACTTAGTGTTAGTATCCTACCTTTCCCTATATCCTACCTTTTCCCCATAGGGGGCAACACGTGCAATTCATCTTTTAGCACACTTCATGAGAACCACAACTCACTGGATGTGACATTTCCTTTCTCCTAATGTTGATAAATCTACAGGATTTGAATGTGCATTATTTCCACAAAAAAGAAGTCCCACATTTTGGACTTTTTTCTCTAAATCCTCTGGACTTGCTACTCCATCTCCATCCAAATCTTGATTCATTGCTCCCTTGACCAGTTCATTTGAACTTGCCTCCACCATATTGCCAGGCAATGCTTTCCATACTCACTGGATGAATTTTTTTTCTCTCTCATCAGATCACGTCACTATAAACTCTAAGGTGTTGCCTGTCTAAGGCTGTATACAATTGGAGCAAGGTGCATTTGAAACTCATTTCTGCATTCACTGAGGCCGACTCAGCACATCATATTAGTAAGAAAGCATGGGAACCATACAGATAAACTGAATGTTAAAGCCAGCCTTTTAACATATCTAATACCGAATTTAATTACAAACAGGGTTGATAGCTGAATGGCTAATTATGCATATTCATAATTATGTCCGAGAAAATCTGGAATATTTGTCATTCCAAATTGGCTAACAGCCCCATGCAGAAACAGATACAATGACTCTAATCAATCTTACAAATAAAGTAAGTCTCATTCGCTGATAGGGGAAAACAAACTTTACTTCCCCACTTACCAAAATACTGTTTGATACTCTCCTGGATCTATCATATTGATCTGTACCTCTGCTGTCCTCCATACCCTTGTAAGGCTGTTTCAGAGGACGGAGATCCCAACCTATATGAATATGCAGAAAATGGATTTACTATCAATCTCCTCTGATAGGTGGAGAACAGAGGTACAGAACATTATCACAGAGTTTTCTATTTTAAGTAGAATACATTTTATAAAAAGTAAAATTGCAGAACTCAACTGCAAAGAGTTGCCAGTGTGGTCTATTGTGCATGTAGGTTTGCTCGCTGAATGGAGATTCATTTTCAGACGTTCGTCACCCTATTGGGTAACATTTTCAGTGGGCCTCAGGTGAAGCAGTGTACATGTTTCCTGCTTTCTATTTATATGTTTGGGTTCCTTTGGGTTGGTGATGTCATTTCCTATTCTTTTTCCCAAGGGGTGGTAGATGGGGTCTATCAACAAACACATTGAATTAGACCCCATCTACACCCCCTGAAAAAAATAGGAAATGACATCACCACAGGAAATGACATCACCAACCCCAGGAAACCCAAACATATAAGTAGAAAGTAGGAATCATCAGCAGTTCTTCGCCCGGAGGCCCACTGAAGGTGTTACCTAGTAGGGTGACAAAACATCTGGATATGAACCTTCCAGCTCAGCGAGCAAACCTACATCCAGAACCTCAATCTGAACTACAAATGTTCTCAAAACTCGCTGGTCTATTGTTTTAACCTCTGAAATGTCACCATAAAACAGCTTACTGTACTCAGTTGGCTGATACATGACAGCTAGCAATTGATTAAAAGACTCAGATAGCAAAGGCAACATTTTGGTTACACAGATCCAGAAAGCCTTCAGTTAAAGCCCATTAATCCAAGTATCTTCCTACATCCATCTAACCTGTGCATTTGTTTGCAAGTTCTTGTTTTTTGCTGAGGCCATGAAATGTAAAAAAAAATTGTTCTTTCTAGAAATGAAATGCAGAATAAGCAGGTCCAAACCAACTGGACAAGTCTTCTAAAAGATACATATGCAAAAGCGAAACTGCAAGGAAGAGTTATAGATTGAGGCAAGCTGACACATGCTATCAAAGATTACTTTCAAACTGAAGGTGCAACTAACTGTATAGTTGAAAGGTTAAATATTGTGAAGTACATTTACAACAATGTAAAACACTTTGCTAGTTACTTCTATGCATGAAAATTTCTATTACACTGTGAATATGTTTGAATTATCCAGGAGGGGGCAGTGCGTGCAATTCATCTTTTAGCACACTTCATGAGAACCACAGCTCACTGGATGTGACATTTCCTTTCTCCTGGTGTTGATAAATCTACAGGATTTGAGTGCTCATTATTTCCACAAAAAAAAAGTCCCACATTTTGGAATTCTTTCTCTAAATCTTCTGGACTCGCGACCTTCCTCAACTCCTTCAACGCTTGCCTAAAAATACACTTTTTTGACCAACTTTCATTTACCTTGTCTCCATCGCTCTGAAGCTCTTTGGAATGGTTTTCGGCATTTAAGGCACTATGCAAATGCAAGCTTCCTGTATTGTAGGAAAGCAAGAGATAGCTATGAATGACTCGAGATTTAACATCTTACTTGAAGCTGAAATGCGATGATGTGGAATCTAGGGATTTTGCGAAAACAAGAGAAAGAGTAGCATGAGAAATACACAGGCTTGGTCCATCTCTTTGTCGAAGTGTTGTTACCACTAGGTGAGTATTGAGGGTCACAGCTCCACTTCATTTAACTCTCTCTCCTGGTTGGTTGCAACAAACCTCTTTAACCAGATGAACAATGAAGGAGAGCCAGTTCCAAGGTTTACTTGTGCGAAAGAATATTAACTTTTATTACCCCCAAAACAGTAATAAAATGTGACAACAAACACATACATAATGAGCATTTTCATTCATTCATGAGCCGTAGGTATTATTGGTGAGGATAGCATCTATTGTCTATTCCTAGTTGCCATTGAGAAGGTGATGTGTTGCTGGAAAAGCACAGCAGGTCAGGCAGCATCCAAGAAGCAGAATCAACGTTTTGGGCATGAGCCCTTCTTCAGGAATGAGGAAAGTGTGTCCAGCAGTCCCAACCCTCAAACTCAGCACCACCTTCCTAACCTGCAATCCTCTTCCTGACCTCTCCGCCCCCAACCCCACTCCGGCCTATCACCCTCACCTTAACCTCCTTCCACCTATCGCATTTCCAACACCCCTCCCCCAAGTCCCTCCTCCCTACCTTTTATCTTAGCCTGCTGGACACTTTCCTCATTCCTGAAGAAGGGCTCATGCCCGAAGCGTCGATTCTTCTGCTCCTTGGATGCTGCCTAACCTGCTGAATTCTAAGGTGAATTCCAGCAACACATTTTCAGCTCTGATCTCCAGCATCTGCAGTCCTCACTTTCTCCTTGAGAAGGTGATGGTGAGCTGCAGTCCATATGCTGTAGGTTGGCCTGCAATGCCCTTAGGGAGGGAATTCCAGAATTTTGACCCAGTGATGATATATTTCCAAGTCAGGATGTTGTGTGGCATGAAATGGAATTTGCAGGTGATGATGTTACCATGTATCTTTTGCCTTTACCCTACTAGATGGTCGTGGATGTGGTTTTGGATGGCACTGCATAAGAAATTTTGGTAAATTTCTGCAATGCATCTTGTAGATATTGTTGAGACTGAGCATTGCTGGAGGAGGCAGTGTATGCTTGTGGGTACATTACCAGTCAAGCTTGTTGAAATGGCACACATCCAGACAAGCGGGCAGTATTCCATCACACTCCTGAGTTGTGACTTGTAGCTAATTATCAAGTTTCAGGGGGTCAGGAAGTGAGTTATTCACTGCATGGTTCCTTGCCTCTGAACAGCCAATGTAGCCAATTATTTATGTGGCTAGTCCAGTTCAGTTTATGATCAATGGTAACGCTCAGGATGACGAAAATAGAAGATTTAGTAAAGGTGATGCCAAAGAACAGCAAGGTGTGATCCTTCCTTATTGGAGATAGTTATTGTCCAGCACAAATGTTAGTCTCCAATTGCCATCTCAAGCCTGGATATTGTTTTGTTCTGGATGCATTTGAAGTGCCTGCTTCAATTTCCGAGGATCACAAATGGTGTGAACATTGCACAATCATCAGCGAACATCCTCACGTCTGATCTTATGATGGAGGGAATGTCATTGAGGAAGATGGTTGGGCCAAGGACATTACTCTGAGGAACTCCTGCAGAGATGTCCTGGAGCTGAGATGACTGACCTCCAACAGCCACGACCATCTTCCTATGTGTCAGGTATGATGCCAACTGGCAGAGAGCTTTCACCCGATTACCATCGATTCCAGTTTTCTAAGGGCTCCTTGATGCCTTGGTCAAATAGAGCAGTCAACTCTCACTTCACCTTAGAATTCAGATTTTTTCTTCATGTTTGAAGCCTGTAATGAGCTGAGTGGCCTTGGCAGACCCTAAACTGGGCGTCACTGAGCAGATTAATGCTGCTTAGTAACACTATTGATGTAACCTTCCATCACTTTACTGATGATCAAGAGTAAACAGATGGGGCAGTTATTGGCTGTGTTGTATTTCTCCTGCTCTTTGAGTACAGGACATGGCTGAGCAATTTTCCGCATTGTTGGGAAGATGCTAATGTTGTAACTCTAATAGAAGAGTTGGGGAGCGGCAAGTTTTGGAGCACAAGTCTTCAGTACTATTGCCAGAATGTTGTCAGGGCCCACAGCCTTTGCAGTATCCAGTGCCTGCATCACACTTGTTGATATTGAGTGGAGTGAATCGAATCGGCTGAAGACTGGTAACTGTAATGTTGGGGACCACCGGAGGAGGTCGCAATGGATCATCTGCTGAAGATTCTTGCTAATGCTTCAGCCTTATCTTTTTTACTGATGTGCTGAACTCCTTCATCACTGAAGATGGGAATGTTTGTGAACCCTCCACCTCAATGAGTTGTTTAACTGTCCACCTCCATTTAGAACCAGGTCTGGCAGGAGTGCACAGTTTAGATCTGATCCATTGGCTGTGGGATCATTTAGCTCTATCACTTGCTGCCTATGCCGTTTGGTAACTTCACCAGCTTGACATCTCATTTTATGTTCCTAGCATACCCTCCTGCACTATCCACTAAATTAGGGTTGATCCATAGAAACAGAGAAGATAGGAACAGGAGGAGGCCATTCAGCCCTACGAGCCTGCTCCGCCATTCATCATGATCATGGTTGATCGTCCAACTCAATAATCTCATCCTGCTCTATCCCCGTAACCTTTGATCCCATTTGCCCCAAGTGCTATATCTAACCCCTTCTTGAATACATTCAATGTTTTGGCATCACCTACTTCCTGTGGTTATGAATTCCACAGGCTCATCATTCTTTGGGTGAAGAAATATCTCCTCATCTCTGTCCTAAATGATCCACCCCAAATCCTCAGACTGTAACCCCTGGGTCTAGACACACCCACCACCGGGAACATCCTCCCTGCATCTACCCTGTCTAGTCCTGTTAGAATTTTATAAGTCTCCATGAGATTTCACCCTCACTTGTCTGAACCCCAGCACTCTCTCGAGACCAAGAGCATCCTTCTTAGCTGCTTTCAGTTGTGATGAAGGCTCAATGGACTCAAAAGATTGACTGCTTCACTCTCTACAGATGCTACCAGACCTGCTGAGTTTCTCCAGCACTTTCTGTTTTTGTTTCAGATCGCCAGCATCTGCGGTTCTTTGTTACATTTTGTGTTACAGATTGCATTGGGACTCTGTTGTCGCTGACAGTGATGCCCAGTTTTGATTTGCTAAATCTGATTTAATCCTTCTGAGAGGAGGAACACTTTTGAGTCTCCATCTATCTTCCTTCTCCATCTACAATTTAATTGGGCGAAAGCTTCATCAGTCATTGTTGAACATCGAGGGGTGGGTCGAAGTGGGATACCAGGGTTGGAGATGTTGCCAGGGTTGGAGGATCTGAGCTATAGGGAGAGGCTGAACAGGCTGGGGCTGTTTTCCCTGGAGCATCGTAGCCTGAGGGGTGACCTTACAAAGGTTTATAAAATTATGAGGGACATGAATAGGATAAACAGACAAATTCTCTTCCTTAGGGTGGGGGAGTCCAGAACTGGGTGGGGGTATAGGTTTAAGGTGAGAGGGGAAAGATGTAAAAAGAGACCTAAGTGGCAACTTTTTCACGCAGAGGGTGGTGTGTGTATGGAATGAGCTGCGAGAGGAAGTGGTGGAGGCTGGTACAATTGCAACATTTAAAAGGCATCTGGATGGGTGTATGAACAGGAAAGGTTTAGAGGGATTGGGGCGGTTGCTGGCTGGTGGAACTAGATTAGATTAGGATATCTGGTCGGCAGGGACATGTTGGACCGAAGGATCTGTTTCCGTGCTGTACATCTCTATGACTCTAAGCCTCCTGCCCGGATACCCATATGGCCTAATAGTGCCAGTCGAGCAGGAAGCTGCCAGAAGCAGCTGAGAGAGATTCCTGGCAGAAAACTGGAATGGTACCCATTGGCAATCTTCATCAGAGAAATCTACTGGTAATCCACTAGTATTTACCAATCTCTACTGGTCTCAAATACTGGTTGACTTACTGTTCCTACAGGGTTGGTGCAAGTCTTTCCTATTTCTGCCTTGGGAGTCAATTGGGCTCCTTGGCCATCAGGTCACAGGACGGAATGTCCTGTTCCACCTCAAGCTGCAGGACTGTCTGAGACCTTGGGGGGGCAACAGCAAGAGGTTGAAGGCCCCGGCTACTGACGAAAGGCCAGCGCTAAGGACTGAGATCAGCAGGAAGCCAAGTGAGGGGAGGGGAGGGGAGGGGAAGGGAAGGGGATGGCAGCTTACCCTAGGGGGGTGCGCGGAGGTCACAGGAAGAGGGCTCTCACAGGGGGTTGAAGACACGGACAAGAGGCGAGTCTTGAAGTCACCCCTTCCATGCCATTGATTGCACCGCCCCTCATCAACTTAGAGGCCAAACTCAGCATCTCCCCTCCAACGCCCCAAGCAATACAGAAGGCAGGCCATCCCATGTTACCACTCAGGAAGACTGTCACTTTCTCACCTCATATACAACAAAGAATTGCAGATTCTGGAGATCTGAAACAAACCAGAACAGAAATTGCTGGAGAAACTCAGCAGGTCTGGCTGCATCTGTGGAGAGAAAACAGAGTTAACTTTTTCGAGTCCAATGACTCCCCCCTTCAGAACTCTCACTTTCTTACCTGTTGGGCGCAGGATGAATCTGACCAGTAATGAGTTGGGGACCCTTAGGTGGTTGTTAATTGATCACTATACTGGTTGGGAAAGTTGACATATGGACCAGTCCACTCAGGACTTAACTGGTGGAACAGGCTGGAGGGGCTGAATGGCCTACACTTTTTCCTATGTTCATTGCTGAGGTTGTGGGAAGGGGATGTGTCTCCCCTGGTGCCAATCTGCTTTACTATTTGCCCTTCCCACTACCTTCCCCATTACTTTTAGTGAGGGTATATATTCACAATGTGGTCCTAGGAGGGAATGGAAACAATATGTTGCTCTGAAAAACACATTCAGAAAATCAAGTCTAATTGAAGCAAGCTGTACAGACCAGGTGATATTTCTTCTTCCAAATTCTTATGTTCATATAAAGCAAGAGAAAAGGATTTCCATTCCTGAATTATCCAGCAGTGCAATACTTTACACAGGTTGGTGCTTAATATTTAACTGATGAATTGAGTGTGATAATCCAAAATTCTGGTGCATTTACATTCTGTATTTCCTGCTACTGTGTGACTGTATGGTCAAAGCTGTGTGGCATTTTAAGAATTCACACATAACACATGTATTGCATTATAAACTTCACAAATAATTTAGCAGGAAACAACATACCTCTGGAGTTTTAATAATGTTCCACTTTACTTAAAGATCCATTTCAGCATGCACTCTGAACTCCATGCTTTGGAATAACCTCAGTTTTTATGGATGGCGAAGAAATGGACTACGCCCATTTCTCTTTGGTCTCATTCTCCTTCAAGAGCAGGTGAGGACTGCAGATGCTGGAGATCAGAGTCGAAGAGTGTGGTGCTGGAAAAGCACAACGAGTCAGGCAGCATCCGAGGAGCAGGAGCATAAGCTCTGATGCTGTTAGGAATGTTCGTGATGTTCCTCTTCACCACTTTCCCGATGAAGAGCTTATGCTCGAAACATTGACTCTCCTGCTCCTCGGATGCTGCCTCACCGGCTGCGCTTTTCCAGCACCACACTCTTCGACTCATTCTCCTTTATCTCATTTTCGTTAAGTCCAGAAGTACATGCAACTGAGGTCAACTTCAACAATCAAAAACTGCCTGTTACATAACCCTGTCCTGCCAGTTATATCTAATCAGCTTGTTCAGAGATATTATTACACATGCCCGGAGCAAGTGAGACTTGAACTCAGGCCTCCTGATGAAGCCATATCCCATTTTTAGGAGGCCAGGTCATTTTGAAGCCTCAATCACATGACTAACTCCAGACCAATATTTTAATCAATGGTAAAGCAACATTTCAGTGTTCTGCCACCTCTCTTCCTCCTCCCTCCACAAAACCAATTATAAACTTATCCTTTAGCTGCTGCACGACTGAGTAAACCTGAGAATATGAGTTGTCTACACTTCCCTTTATTTGACTTCCTAAAACCACCCAGGGACTATTGTAATCCTCAACACTGAATCTGTTGGTCACCTTTGCTGATACTCAGGCAGCATCTCCTTTAAAGTAATTCATTTCGTTCTGTTCTCCCATTGCTCAGATGACTAGCCTGTGGAATTCTCTGCCGCAGAAAACCACTGAGTCAAAAACACAGAACTTTTTCAAGGAAGAGTTAGACATAATTCTGAGGGCTAAAGAGTAAGGGGACCAAGTGAGAACAGAGTATTGAGTAATACTTTGAGAAATTCACTTGTGGGACTTGAGCCCCGATGGCTGGCCCGCATTTATTTCCAATCCCAAATTGCCCTTGAACAGCCATGTTCAGGTTGAACAGCAGAAAAGGCTCAAAAGGCTGAAAGGGTGAATCCTGCTCTTATGTGACCTCCAACAATCACAAATATCATTCATTGTGCTAAAGGTGACTCCAACCAATGCAGGCCCATATGTAGATATATAGGGTTAGTTCACAGATTAGCCAACATCTCATTGAACGATGGTAGAATGGTTCAATGGACAAAATGACCTTCTCCTATTCCTATGACTCATAGTCCTTTGAGGAGAAAGTGAGGTCTGCAGATGCTCGAGATCAGAGCCGGAGATGTGTTGCTGGAAAAGCGCAGCAGGTCAGGCAGCATCCAGGGAACAGGAGAATCGACGTTTCGGGCATAAGCCCTTCTTCAGGATTCCTGAAGAAGGGCTTATGCCCGAAACGTCAATTCTCCTGTTCCCTGGATGCTGCCTGACCTGCTGCGCTTTTCCAGCAACACATCTCATAGTCCTTTGAGTCTACCGATCTCATACAAATAGACAATACACAGAAAATTCAACAACCTTCCTCCTTTACAGAAGCAACTCACATCAGGTTGCAACCATGGGTGCCCAATGTAAATGTGGAGATGAAAACTGGACCTTATAATCACTGGAATTTAAGATTATACTTTCAATTAATTTGGAGATAGTTAGTAGTCTCTATGAAGACTAACTTAAGTGGAATATCTTATCCAAGTAAAAATAAATAAACCTCACCTGATGGGGCAATGTTTTTATATTTTGGAATTGCAACTCATTGCTTCTGACATTAAAGTATGTTCAATTACTAGAATTGCTCATTAGTTATTTGCTTAGTTTATCTAAGGTCAAGTGAAACCTGAGAACATGCCGTGTGAGAGAGACTTGTAACAACTCAATGTTGAAAAAGATCAGCAGTTTACAGCATTAACTTTAATTGCTAATCAGCATTAAACCACACCACAGCAAGTCCCAGATCACCTTGAGGGCTTAAATGGCAAAAAGGCAGAGAAAATATGGGGTTGAACCTTACTGTGCTTTGGCTAAGTTTGGGTTACATTGAGGGATTTTGTTTGCTGTAGGATTTCTCCCTGTATATGACCAACCTTGCCTCATTGACTGACAAGGGCATTGGCTGGTCAGTTAGCTAGAAATGGTATGCAAGGGAATGGGGAGAAAGCAGGAGGTTGGCATAATAGGCAGAATGGTCTCCTTCTATGCCATTAGAATTCTGTGATCTACTCTGCCCTGTAACGTCCCTGAATCCCAGAACATCTTGCCACTCAGTGGATGTTCACTGAAACACTCCTGTTGCCCGCACCACTCCTTCATTATCCTGACAGCCCATTTCATCACATCTCCCTCACCACCACTCCCCATGTGGAGACCCGCCACTCCCCCTCCTCAATAGCCTGCCGTCCCCCCCAATGTTGATCCACTTACCACCTCCCCCACCCACTTCACTGACTTTACCCCGGCCCTATCCTTTTCCCCACCTCAGCCCATGCCTCTGCTGTCTCCTGCCAGCCTCGACTTACCCACCCCTTTAGGCAATGACCCTCCCTCTCTGCCCCTATTCCAGCCAGCCCCCTCAACAATCAATGCATGGACTCCGAGCACTGGATTCAAACCAGATCTCTGACCTACATTGACTAGCAGCCCCTAGACCTTTCTGACCAGACTGCTGACCATTGTCTTTGCAGCTCTCAGACTGACAACATGCAAATCGCTTGATCTTTGGTGATGCCCACTCCCCAGAGTGTAGTCAGACACATCCATGACCATGCCCTGCCCAAGCGGGCAAAGACTGTGACCAGCCCCTGGACTGTATGTGCCCATGATTGATGGCATTGGCTACATGGGGTGGCACGTTGTCTCAGTGGTTAGCACTGCTGCCTCACAGCGCCAGGGACCCGGGTTCAATTCCCGCCTCGGGCAACTGTCTGTGTGGAGTTTGCACATTCTCCCAGTTTCTGCGTGGGTTTCCTCCAGGTGCTCCAGTTTCCTCCCACAGTCCAAAGATGAGCAGGTTAGGTGAATTGGCCATGCTAAATTGTCCATAGTGCTAGGTGTCGGGGAATGGGTTTGGGTGGGTTGCTCTTCGGAGGGTCGGTGTGGACTTGTTGGGCCGAAGGGCCTGTTTCCACGCTGTAGGGAATCTAATCTCCCACAACAATAGCAGCATCCACTCAACTAGACTGAAGACATGGCCCCCCCCAATTTTCCAACATGGCTATTTGGGTGAATAAACGTGCTGTGTGTTTGCTGATCAGGCAGTTGGCACATGCTATAAGGGTTAGATCAATATCTGTATGTGAGATGTCGCTCTCACGTCTCTAGACAAATCCTTAATAACAAGCAACCTGGCAGCGTAAAAGACCATGTCTCAATTGTTTGCCGCACTTAGTAAGATAGGAAGCCACCTTATATTAATGAGACGAATGTGCAGTTAATAAGGAGTTCAACAACCAATAATCCATGTTAATTGGCAATTAGCAGTTGCCTAGCAACAACAGCCTTCACTGTTCACTGATACATCAAAGCAACAGCAAGTTGCTCCCAACATCAAGATAGACCTCACTGGACCTGTCACAAATTTCCCCACAGACCACCTCAATCAGACCCCTGAAATGTCCACCATTGGATTCACAAAGCAAAAACATCCCCTTCATAAGCTTTCAACCCGAACATGTGTTTGTTGCAAGATCACATTTGCAAACGAGAAAAGAAAGCAAAATTCCTTCAGCCAAAAAAAAGACGTATTTATGAAGACCAGTCAAAAACAATGGAAACATAATCACATATATGTAAATATTATTGCAAACAAAAGGAACTAAAAGGCTTCTAAGTATGCTGCCTTGTCACAAACAAGTATATGTTTGTTATTTTTAATGTCTGTGGTCCTTGTGCAAAGGATAGTGAGAGCCCACCAAAGCTGTATTAGATGAAGTCTCTTTAAGTGTCTCATGGCAACATACAGAGGAAACAGATAAATCCCTCGGCTCATAATTACTTTCTATGAGGAGCAATGTCCAAATTTTGCCTGTGTTAACATTTGCAAATAAAAACTCAGTGTAAACGACCCAACACCAAGTTAGGAGAAAATGCCAGTGATGAATAGGTCTAGAATTAATCGTGACCAGAAGAAATAAGAACAGGAGTAGGCCATTCAGCCCCTCGAGCATGCTCCACCATTCAACAGGATCATGATTGATCTGACATTCCTCACATCCACTATCCTGCCCTTGCCCCATTACCCTTTGATTTCCTGTCTCAGCCTTAAATATACACAAGGACTCTGCCCTCCCATGGCTCTCTGTGGCAAGGAATCCAAAAGATTCTCAATCCTCAGCAAAGAAGTTCCTTTTCATTTCAGTTTTAAATTGGCATCACTTTATTCTGAGACTATGCCTCTCTAGTCTTAGACTCTTCCATGAGGGATACATCCTCTCAACATTTACCTTGTCAAGTCCCTTCAGAATCTGATATATTTCAATGAGACCTTGTCTCATTCTTCTAAACTCCAGTGAGTACAGTCCCAACTTGTTGAGCCTTTGCCCATATGACAACTCTTCCATACCGGAGAACATCTCAGTGAACTTTCTCTGAACTTCCTTCCATGTAACGCTATCTTACCTTAAATAAGAGGATCAAAACTGCACACAGTGTCCAGATGTTTTCCCCCAGCACCTTATAGTTGCAGGACGACTTCCCTACTCTTATACTCCAACCCCCTTGAAATAAGGACCAACGTTCCATTGGCCTTCCTGATTACCTGCTGCACCTGTGTGTGAGCGTTTTGTGTTCTAATTCCAAAAAGTCATACTTAAAGTGAGTACTAAAAACACAAGGAAAGAGTGCGAAAGTCTCAGATGAACTTATTAATAACATGAGTTTGAAAATCATGCAATACTTCATAATTGGAGTAATATTGAAAAGCTGAAAATTTTACAGCTCAGACCTTGCTTAGTGAACTTGGCAAAGCAGAAAAATGTGAACTTTTTCCATGCCAATGAGAGATAGAAAATATTGCGGCGAGTGACTCACCTCCTGACTCTCCAAAGCCTGTCCACCATCTACAAGGCATAAGTCAGACATGTGATAGAGTAGTCCCCACTTGCCTGGATGGGTACAGCTCCAACAACACTCAAGAAGCTTGACACCATCCAGCACAAAGCAGCCCACTTAATTGGCACCACACCCACAAGCATCCACTCCCTCCACCACCAGCACTCAGCAGCAGCAGTATGTACTATCTACAAAATGCACTGCAGAAATTCACCAAAGATCCTCAGATAGCACCTTCCAAAACCCACAACCACTTCCATTTAGAAGGCAAAGGGCAACAGATTGATAGGAACACCACCACCTGCAAGTTCCCCTCCGAGCCATTCACCATCCTGACTTGGAAATATATCGCCGTTGCCATTCACCATCCTGACTTGGAAATATATCGCCGTTCCTTCACTGTTGCTGGATCAAAAGCCTGGAATTCCCTCCCTAACGGTCAACTCACAGCACATGGACTGCAGTGGTTCAAGAAAGCAGATCACCACCACCTTCTCAAGGGCAACTAGGGATGGGCAATAAATGACAGCTCAGCCAGTGACGTCCACACCCCACAAAATGAATGAATGAATAAATAATACAAGCACAGAGGTTTTCTGTTCAGGAGCACGGATGGAGGGGCTATTAGGAAGGTTATTCAGAATAAGGGTAACCCAAAGAAGGCAGCATGAGAAACCTGTGGAAGGGATTGTCTTAAAGCAGATCATATTCAGGAAAAGGGTATCCTGTAAAATTCATTCAGCTACGTGGAGGACAAATGAACATCTGTTACCTGCTTTTCAAGATCTGCAGTGGAAGCATTTACAGGCTTATATCTGTCATTATCCTCAAGTTTTATCATTAGGAATCTCCAAGACACATTTGAGGTATGAAGTTACTTTGCTTACTAGTGCTTGCAGAGCCTTTTTGGTAAACCAGCCGGTGTGTATTGAGAAATCCACTCCAATTGTCACAAACTTCACAGATGTGTTAGTAACAATAGAGATCTAAAGTGATTAAGTGAGAGATCTAATGATTCAGGTACATATGAAAGTTCTTTGAAAGATGCACCACAGGTAGATGTTTAGCACACTTGCCTTCAGTATTCAGAGCACTGAGTATAAGCGTTGGGACGTCATATTATGGTTGTACAGGATGTTGGTGAAGCCACTTTTGGAATACTGTGTACAATTCTGATTGCCGTGCTATAGGAAGAATATTATTAAACCGGAGAGCATCTAGAAAAGTGAATGATACTGGAACTGGAAGATTTGAATTATAAGGAGAAGCTGGAACGGCTGGGGCTTTTTTCACTGGAGCGTAAGAGGCTGAGGGCTGCCCTTATAGAGGTTTATAAAATCATGAGGGGCATTTTAAAGGTGAACAGCCAAGATCTTTTCCCTAGGGTGGGGGAGTTCAAAACCAGGGGGCATATTATTTAATGTGAGAAGAGAAAGATTTAAAAGGGGCAACTTTTTCATGATTTAGAGACGCCGGTGTTGGACTGGGTGGACAAAGTTAAAAATCACACAAAACCAGGTTATAGTCCAACAGGTTTAATTGGAAGCACTAGCTTTTGGAGCTCTGCTCCTTCATCAGGTGGTTGTCAAGGAGCAGCACTCTGAAAGCTGGTGCTTCCAAATACACCTGTTGGACTATAACCTGGTGTTGTGCGTTTTCAACTTTTTCACACAGAGATTAGTGCGCATATGGAATGAACTGCCAGAGCAAGTGGTAGATTTGGTATAATTACAACATTTAAAAAAGATCTTTGGACAGGTCCGTGATTAGGAAAGATTTACAGGGATATGGGCCAAATGCAGGCAAATGGGACTAGTTTAGTTTGAGAAACATGGTCGGCATGGGCGAGTTGGACTGAAGGGACTATTTCTGTGCTGTATGACTCTAACTATGACTCATTAGCCCTTTGAGGATCAGAAAAAGTTTACTAATACAGATAAATTGCAAATAAACAGCTAATTTTTTATTGCCATTGTCAAAATTGAATGCCATGTATTCCTATAATAACATAAACAGTTTATTATAATTTTTAAAATACATTTTTAAAATAAATAACGCAGGCTTTTAGTATCTTTTCAGATTTGGACACCATGTCAGTTTGATGATAAACTCCTGTAGGAGGTAAAGTTGAAAAAATAGTCTGTAGGAACACAGTCACATTATAACATGAACCCACACCCACTTCCACATTTATTGCATTCAACATAATGAATGTATATTTCTAAAACATACTATTGCATAAAGTTTGAAACCAATTTTCTAGATAAGTGAGTTAACAATGTTAAAATACTTACTTTGATGTACAAATGCATTCTTTCCTCAAATAATTAACATTAATAATAACATTGCTTAGGAAGATTTAACAGTTCAAGACAGTTTTGACAATTTATTCAGCATTTGAGTGCCTTTTAATTGAATGGATTTCTTTGCTATAATACTCGAGGCTAATGCTAATGCAATTCAACATTATTATGTGGAAGGTGAGGAAAAAAAGTAGAGAGGCTAGGGAAGGGATTTCAATGGTTAGGACCCAGGCAAAACCACCGATGGTAAGGCATTTAAAACTGGGGATATTGGAGAAGCCAGAATTAAAGGAGCCCAAATATCTTGAAGGTTGTGGAACTGGAGGTGATTTCAGAGCAAGGCTGGCTATGCAGGGATTTGAAAACAGGAATGGACGTTTTGGAAAAAAAGTATTGCTTACCCAAAAACCAGGTCAGCAACTAAAAGGCTGATGGATGCAAGGATTATTTTTGTTTGTCATCTGTCTAATTAACTCTGTAAGCAGTGACTTCAAACATTTTGTTACATTTGTTGAAATTGAAATAAATCAAAATATGGTCAATCAAACCAGGTTCCTGTCTGGGATCTGATTTGCTCAGTTATAAGATCAGCTCTGCTCCCTAATTAGATTCCCATGAAACCACTGAAAACTGAAGGGTTAAATTGGACTTCCTTTTTCCCTTGATGCCAAGAATCTAATTTTTGCACTCTTGCTGTTCGCCACATAGTTTAGAAGCTGGGAAAGTTCCACCGTAACGTTCTGTTGTAGACACAAAAAGAATTATTCTACTTCTGGGGAGAAACAAATCTAGGAACACTCAATGTGAATCTCAGCAAAAAATTCAATAGGGAAGTCAGAGTAAATGTATCTGGAGAGTTATGAGAATTTAAAGTTGACAACCACAGGATCTGATCGAAGTAAACTGGACAGATGCATTTCAGGGAAGGCTACGTGAGAATATGAGGAAAAGGGAATCATAGAGTTAGCTCAGGAAAGATGGAGGGAGGTTTAAATGCAAAATGTTTGCTGGCCTGGTTGGATTACATGACCTGTTACTCTTCTGTATATCATATGTAGCACACAAATAATATGTAGCAATCCTATCCCAAAGTGCTTGAATTAGATTTGACATTAGATTCTGGCAGATTTCACAATGTATCAGGATACAACTCTCAGTTTCTTTAAGTACAGTTCCCCACTTCCCCAAATGCCTATGACTAATTTGTTTGAGTATCCATTGCCCTTCTGTAAACTATTTGCTTATCTCAACTGTCTACTGTATGAGCGCACTCACTAACCACCCTTCAACCATACATACGAATCCCTCCGACACTAACGACTGCTTCAACAGTTAATTCTCCAAACCACGTTTTCACGACTATATATTCTCACCTGACTATTTCTAATAAATTAACCACTCAGCAGTCTCCCAATCTGACCAATAAATTCAAAATTTCCCAGTACTTTCCTTCCTTATTCCTCTTCCCAAAACATTCTCTACTCACACAATGGAAATGTACTGAAATTATTCCTTCTACTTCCCAAATCTTTACAAAACCAACATGCTGTCCTCAATACCATTTCCACATTCTTCCCATTACCAGGGTCTCCTTTTCCTTCAAAAAATTATGGGCCTGATTTTGAGAGTTTCCATTAACAGTGAAGACTCTTGCCAATTGTAATTTTAGTCTGAAATTCATGTAAAATATTAGTAATATGAGAGCCACTGGGGCTTTTCCCCAGGTGTCTTTAGTTCGATACTTTTCTAAAACAGGATTTATTTTTTAAAAAGATAATAAGATGAACAATATTCCAACAGCTAAACCTCAATCAGATCATGTACAATAGGAAACTGCAGGCACATTCCCAATATTTTCTATGCATCATGGTAGAAAAGATAGTCATTTTCTAAAATACAAATCTATTAGGGGAGGTTCCCCCAATTCATGTACATTCACAATATTGACTAGTGTATAAAGAACATAAGCCTTTTACACATTCTGATCATGTGGTAATTCATACCAAGGTACTTTTGGGACATGAAAATCATTTAAAGCAAAAGACCCAACCAATTTTCACAGCCACAAAACCATAATAGGACACAGCTGTTCCCAATCTGTAGAAATATAGACCTTCTGTAAGTTATCTATCACTCTGAATGTAAAAGATAAGACTGCAGTTAATTGACTAGTTAACAAATTCTGGAAATCATTAGTTAACAGTGCTGTAAGAACTACAGCAGCTGACAATGTTTATGGAATGTCTGACAGCTATACATAATGCCGACTTTACTTTAGAATGTGAAGTGGAATACTTTGGCCACATGACAACAGCGACTATACTTTAGAAGTACATAACTGTAAAGTCCTTTGGGGTGCCTTGTTGTTAGTGATTGCCTATCGATCCAAGAATTACATCTTTTCAGGGTTGAGAGTTTCTGATGTGGATCTTCATGTGACTGAACATGTGAACCTATGGATCTTAGTGTAGGACATCCAGCTAAGGATTAGGAACCTGAGTGCAGGGTTTGCTTCCTTTCATTTCTTTCTCTGCTGTTAGTCTGGTTAATCACTAATGCATTTTGACTCTAAGTATGATGGACAAACTGTTGCCCTTTTAAGCGACTGGTATCAAGCTCCTCTCAGTTGTTAATGTTTCAAGGAAAGCCTCACAGTTTATTTCCAGCTCTCTCATGAAAACACTAGCCATCTGAGAAGTAGCCCAAGTAGCGAAGATGTTTTACAGTCACCTGGGTGCAGAATTCAGTCCATCAGAGTTTAATTTCCATGACGTTTGCCTGAAGTCTTGTCGAGCTGGCTTCAAGAATGACACGAGCATTTGTTTATCTATCCTCGTACTGAATCTGAATTGGGGGTGGGGTGGGGGGCACTATTGGTCGAACTTCTCCAGTTCTCTTATGATACATATCGGAGGTCTCACTGCAGTACAGGGGTGTGGTGAAATTGCCCTGCACACTAGGACTTTAGTTAACTAGAGCCAAATATTTCCTGTCAAAGAGTTGTTGATCACCATACAGTCCAATAAAGGTTTAAACATTCCTGTCATGATGGTTCCATGTCCTTCAGGCATCTCCTGTTGGTCAAATGCTTGCTGCTGGAATTTGTAGAGGCTGAGCAGGCATAGCCGATCCAGTGTTGGATCTCTTGGTCAATGGTGGTCTTTTAAAAGAGGTGGCTGCCAAGGTACAGAAAGCATTCAATGTTTTCCACATCAATACACATAGGTAGCGGCGTATTTGATTGCACAGCTCTAGTTTGATAGGTGTTTTGTTTGGTGGGATTCAAGGAGCAGCTGAGTGTCCTGTATGCAGAATCTCTAACTCACCAACTCAATGTGAACTTCAGCAGCTCCTTGAGTGATACTGTCGGAAGCTCCTGGCTCTTGGTCTGGACATGAATAGCTGCAAGATCGGGTCGAAGTGCCAGACAAAGAGCAGTCAACTGGTGCTGTATCCCACCAGCAATGCAAATGAAGGGAGACTATGGTCCCTACTCATCATGGCTTGACACATAGCTGTCGAGATTGTGTGAACAACGATGACCCAAGGTCCCCCGTAAAGCAATGTAAAGTGCTACCAGGGTCTATATGTCAACTCCTGTGATGAGATAGTTGCCGATGGTATGCGAACCTGTGAGTCAAGCGTCTGCATACAGTTGATACATATATGAAGAGCACTGGACATGTGTTGGCCCTGAGAGCATCAAATACATTATTAATGAAAATAGTTCCTTGTTCCACATTGATCCTCCAATCTTAATAATTTCAGGCCGAATTGAAGTCCATTCTATCTGTTTGTTTCCAAATTGCTGACCTCATCTTCAAAGATATTTGCTTCTCCAGTCAACCAGAAGTATTCAAAAGACACGTAATTGAAGTGTGTAGCATAGGTTGCAAGTGGAACATCCATGTCTAAAACAGTTTACCATGTCACAAGAGGGGAACAAAATCCATTGATCCATTGTAATGAGGTAATCTTGCAAGGGTGACAGGATTTCAACATTTTCAGATAGCCTGCTATGCCATTGGTTCACATAAAAGTTTCCTGCTCTGACGAGTTTAGAAGGTACTTGATAAGTGGATTAAACCAATTTAAGACAATGAGAGGGCTAATTAAATCCTTTTGTATTCTAAGGAAACTATTATGAAGATCAACTGATTATGTAACAGTTTAGCTGATGACTAATTTGATAAATAATAGTTGCCTACAGAGATGTTTGGCAGTACTGATGATACAGCAATAGTTTAGTTGTTTGATAAATAAGAAGAGTCTCCTTTCTTGGGAACATGCTTTCTATATGGAAATTTCTAATTTGAAAGGTCAGATGGTTGAGACCCATAGTAGTATGGTGGGCGGTACGGTGGCACAGTGGTTAGCACTGCTGCCTCACAGTGCCAGAGACCCGGGTTCAATTCCCGCCTCAGGCGACTGACTGTGTGGAGTTTGCACGTTCTCGTGTCTGCGTGGGTTTCCTCCGGATGCTCCGGTTTCCTCCCACAGTCCAAAGATGTGCAGGTCAGGTGAATTGGCCATGCTAAATTGCCCGTAGTGTTAGGTAAGGGGTAACTGTAGGGGTATGGGTGGGTTGTGGGTTGGTGTGGACTTGTTGGGCTGAAGGGCCTGTTTCCACACTGTAATGTAATCTAATCATAGTGTTTTTGTAGATCAGAAGCAGGTCCCTTACTCCACTATGGCCACTGGTTATCACATATCCGAGTATTCAAATCCCATTTTCCCTCACTTGGTTCGTAAGAGAAATTTAAAAGGTGCCATGGAACAAGAGAATGCAGCAGAATAATTACTTTGAAGGAAGTCAGGGGAATGCTAATCACACCAAACAATAGGGGACTTGACAGACTTAAACATAATAAGGTTTTTGTTTATCTGAACTACAATCAGGGAAACTGTACAGCTTTGAAAAATGCAGAGTCAAGCTTCTCTAACATTTATAGTGCCCTGTTAACACCATATATAGTTAAATAAAATAAGCATGGAGCTCTAAACCCAATTAGCCTGATAGTAGTCAGTCTGGAAAATACTGAAATCTATTATTTAAAAATGAATTGTTGAAGCCTTTCATCTTGTAGTCATCAGGGCAATTTATGATAATACAAAGGGAAAAAAACAACATTTTCACAGTATGAGTCGTAATTGATTGGCAAGTAGACTATGTGATTGATAGAGGCATTGCAAAGGTGAATGCACAAGTTAATTGCCAAGCTCTGATATTTCGCAGATTGGTCCAGGCATTGCCCTGAAATATCAACCAGGGAATCATTATCATCTATTTTTTTGAACTGAACTAGACACAGTGTGCATACATAGATTAGAATCATAGATCCCTACAGTGCTGAAAGAGGTCATTTGGCCCATCAAGTCTGCATCAACCCTCCAAAGAGCCATCCCATCCAGACCCGGCCCCCTACTTTATCCCGGTAATGCTGCATTTCCATTGGCTAATCCACCTAGCCTGCACAACCCTGGACATTATGGGCAATTTAGCATGGCCAATCCACTTAACCTGCATATCTTTGGACTGTAGGAGGAAACCAGAGCACCCACACAGACACAAAGAGAATATGCAAACTCCACACAGACCCAAGACCAGAATCAAATCTGGGTCCCTGGCACTGTGAGATGGCAGTGTTAACTACTGCGCCACTGTGCCATCCACCATGTTCTCTCTGTCTGTGATGAACACGCCCTATGCATTAATATAGGAGAAAGTGAGGACTGTAGATGCTGGAGATCAGAGCTGAAAATGTGGTGCTGGAAAAGCGCAGCAGGTCAGGCAGCATCTAAGGAGCAGGAGAATGGACGTTTCGGGCTTTCCTGAAGAAGGGCTCATGCCCGAAACGTCGATTCTCCTGCTCCTTGGCTGCTGCCCGACCTGCTGCGCTTTTCCAGCACCACATTTTCAGCTAAGCATTAATATATTCAGCTTCAAGTGCACCAGCTTCACTGATAATCTTCAATTGGTTCTCAGCATCATTCTTCACACACTTGAGATTATTTACCAACTGTTGTCCAATCAGAGAACCACATCTAATGTTGGACATTGTGTTACGAGTTTTGCAAGTGCTGGCTGCTTGGGTATGGTCAAAATCTTGCTTGTTGTGAACAACCAAAGGAATAAATTGTTTGTACAATCCATCAGTACTTGGATCTGCAGTACTGATCCAGGTAGATAGGATAGTGAAGAAGGCGTTTGGTATGCTTCCCTTTATTGGTCAGAGTATTGAGTACAGGAGTTGGGAGGTCACGTTGCGGCTGCACAGGACATTGGTTAGGTCACTGTTGGAATATTACATGCAATTCTGGTCTCCTTCCTATCGGAAAGATGTTGTGAAACTTGAAAGGGTTCAGAAAAGATTTACAAGGATGTTGCCAGGGTTGGAGGATCTAAGCTATAGGGAGAGGCTGAACAGGCTAGGGCTGTTTTCCCTGGAGCGTCGGAGGCTGAGGGGTGACCTTATAGAGGTTTACATAATTATGAGGGGCATGGATAGGATAAATAGACAAAGTCTTTTCCCTGGGGTCGGGAAGTCCAGAACTAGAGGGCATAGGTTTAGGGTGAGAGGGGAAAGCTATAAAAGAGACCTAAGGGACAACTTTTTCACGCAGAGGGTGGTACGTGTATGGAATGAGCTGCCAGAGGATGTGGTGGAGGTTGGTACAATTGCAACATTTAAGAGGCATTTGGATGGGTATCTGAATAGGAAGGTTTTGGAGGGATATGGGCCGGGTGCTGGCAGGTGGGACTAGATTGGGTTTGAATATCCAGTCGGCATGGACGGGTTGGACCAAAGGGTCTGTTTCCATGCTGTACATCTCTATGACTCTATGACTCTACGTACTGAGCAATTTACCAGCACTGAAATCCACATTACTTACTCTTTTGTGCGATAGGCAGAACATCTGTTTGGTTTGATGGCAAATTCCTGTTGCGTGTACACCAGTCATATTGTTATTGCATAGTAGCAGCATGAAAATCCTACTTCACCTTTTAGTCAAACTTTTGAGATAACTCATCCAAGATAGACTGGGCACCTTGAAGGATCAAAAATGAGAGTCTTAGACCCATCCATGTGTTTGTGCAATATATACTGAGAAGTAATGTGATCAGGGAAGCCACTATCCTACAGGATGGCTTTAATACCCCATTTCAGTATGAATTGGCATTTACCAATTATCAACCTCGCACAGATATTCTTGCAAGTTGTCCTGAAGAGTGCAAGACGGAAAAGCCTGTTCTGTACTGTTAAACAACTGCTTATTAATTCTCAACAATACAATTGGAAAATGCTCGCGCCTATAATGATTATGTTTCTTATTCACGCATCGGATGTGGACATCACCAGTTCAGCCACATTTATTGCCCATTATAATTGCCACGGACAAGGTAACGGTGAGCTGCCTTCTTAAACAGGCCTTACAGTGTGATTTGGAATGGAGTTCTGGATTTTGATCCAGCCACAGTGAAGGAACAGGGATATACTTCCAAGTCAGGAATGCGTGTGGCTTCATTAATTTGAGGCTAACTGGACAAAAGCACCAAATTTCCTCACTCTCCTTTCTTGAACAGCAGTGTTGTCATTCTAACTTCAAATCCATTGGGATCATTGTTGAATTTATGAATATTTTGCAGTCACTTACTACCAGACCTTTCAGCTCATCTAGCAATCAACCTCTCCCCTCACACCTATAAGTTTAATTCGGTTAAATGTTTACAATCTTATTTGAACTTCAGCATATTACTCTCAAACATAATATAAAACTCAGTTACACCATGGTCACGTCCTGTCACCCTTGAGAATCTTTTATTCTGACATTACTTGTTAAATCTCCCTCATTACACAATGCTAGAATAAAATAGACTTGGATCCACAACACATTGTTTTCAGAATCAGTCACAAAAACATTCTATAAATTCATCTTCCAGGGTACGGTTGCCAGAGTAACAGCAGGCAATGAAAAATATTATTATTCATGTGGTTTGGGAGTAAAATGTTTAGTTGAGTTGCATGCCTGTTCTTCCACATAATGATTGACTCACAGTACATCTATTCTATTTAGATCGGTTTTCTTCACTTATTAAGCAGCTCAAAAACTCAACAAAATAGCAGAATACTGTGGCACAGTAGGCTTAAAACAATTAAATTATCTTGCCATTGCAAGGTTATTTCATTAACAATCGATTTCATCCCTGTAATGCAACATGGCAACTGTAATGCATCGATAAAAGAATATTCAATGACATTGCGTTTTAGCCCAAACTTTGTTACAGGTGCAATGCACAAAATATATAAAATCTGGCAAAGTGCTTTTTAAAAATAAGACTTTCAATGCAGTCCTTGTTATTTCAGCTGGACTTAGTAACCTTAATGATAGTTGCTATAAATACATTTCATCATAACATTCATGTAATTCATCAAACCTTCATTGCCAATGGGAAGCAGACTGAAAGGGAGGACACATTAAAAGACAGAATTTTAATATTTCAGTATTGATTTTTCAACCTCTTCCCCCTTTGAGAAGAGCACTCCCCAAGAGTGGCATTTACTGTTTAATTGTAATGGTCAGAAAATCTTGCAGGCTGTGCTGACTTCCGTATCAAAATTCCAGATATATGCTCCTGAAATGTAAGTCTGCAAAATCTACTGTACTGACTTATAGAACATAGAACTGTACAGCACAAAAGGCCTACAATGTTGTGGCGAACTTGATGCCAAATTCAACTCAGCCGTTCTGCCTGCCCTTGGTCCATATCGCCCCATTCTTTGCACATTCATGAACTTGTCTAAAAGTCCCTTAAATGCTCTAAATGTATCTGCCTCCACCACCACCCCTGGCAACGTGTTCCAGACCCCTACCACTCTGTAAAAACTTGCCCCTCATCTCTCCTTTGAACTATTCCTCCCCTCACCTTAAATGCATGTCCCTGAGAATTAGACATTTCAGCTTAATTAGACTTAATTAGTTTAATATGTATCTGTTGTGTTATATTGGCATGTTCATATATATGAACTCATCTTGCCAAGTGCTGAGATAAACAGGAGGTCCTGCCATGAAAAATATAGAAGTTGGAAACAAGAATTTAATTCCACTTTAAATCAAAAGTGTATGGTTTATATGCAGTGAAATGGGCTTGTGAAGTTGGCAGACAAAGCTCATTATGCATTTTCTTGCGCTACATTTCTGCAGTCTGCTGCAATTGTGAATTAAGATCACTGCCATCAATTTGTGCCACAAAGCTTCTAAGTCCTGCAAATTATTTGACCAGACTGTTTAATTGTTGAGTTTTCAATGCAGTTCCTCTGCAGTAAGAGAGAGTGAATTTCCATTTTGCAAACAAGTTTGTTTCAGAATGTCACAGTTTTGTATTTTCTCTTCTATGTTTTCTAGTACCAGGTATTTTATATACTTTCCATGTTTCTGAAATGTTAATCAATATGCATCTTTACAATGTACTTTGAGGTCAATTTATACGCAGCATGAATTTGATGATGCTGCAAACCTTCCAGTAGGGGTACCTCCCACGCCAGAGCCACAGCAACATTTGCAGTGATTGAACAACAACAGGAAACACAATATTCGGCAGACTGGGGCCGCGCAACCCATAAATTCTGTGGTGAAATGCTGGTTTAGCAAAGCATTTTCATTGACCGTCTGTGAGCAGGAGGCTGGGGGACAGACAGTGTCTATAACAAGGCTCTGGAATAAAGAAGCAATCCCTCACTCACACATTGGGTTCAAATCCCTTTCCTCAGGCTGGGTCCTGTCACAGGCACAGGGGCTTGGGGAACTGTCTACATAAGCAAAGTGGCCTTTGAATATCTATAATTCTGGAAATTAGAGTTTGCATGGGCTGATCAGAGACTGGCAATAATGATACATCTTTTCACGGATGCAATGAATGTTCTGAATTGTAATCAGGAGTTACGGTGTTCTATTTGCTCCTGCTCATGAATTTATTTTCAAGACAACTCATACGGTATATCTTTGGCCTGATTAACCGTCAGTGACCATAAACAACTTCACTGCTTGCTTTGCATTAGCAAGGAACCAGTTGTGGAGCTTTGCCAAGTGCAGCCAGCTAACAACATATGGATTGCATATTCTGTAAGTTTTACTCGACTCAACCAGGCTGCCTGGGGCCAACACAGTTAGCATTATACTACCAGCTAACATGCTTCGATACATGTATCAAATAAAAGACCAAAACATGCATCACAAACTGCAACATTACTATTCCACTGCACTGCCTACCAAAGGTGACAAATATCATGGTTATTTCCCAAACTACTTAATGCCACTGGTAGCTACAAAAGCAAACATACTGCAGATGCTGGGAGTCTGAAATCAAAGCAAGTTGGAAGTAGACTAGAAATTCTCAGTCTTTTTCCTCGGTCCATAATTGTTTCCTGACCTGTTGAGTCTTTGTAGCATTTTCTGTTCTCATTTCACTGGCAGTTATCATGCATCCAAAATACAGCCCATCACATTACAATTGTCTTGCTTGGCATTCAGTTTCTGTAGAAGTTGCAAGTGTGGTAAAACATTCAAATACATGTTACATAGGACATATAGCACAGAAACAGACCATTTCTCACATATGTCAGCATTGCTGTTCCACTCAAGCCTCTCATTTTCCGTTATCTAAATCTATCATTAAAACCCATTATTCCCTCCTGATTAGTGACTCAAGATTTTAGCTCTCAGGCTTTACTGTCTCTCATTGTTTCTTTTGTACCACTTCCAGTCTTGTTTAATTCCCAAACAGAACCTTTTCTTCATGATGCTGACTACCGTCATTCACCTAACCTCAATTCTCTATCATAACATTCAAGGCTACAACTTAGTGAGTGAAGGTGGGACAGTATAGGTTTCGGTGGTACAGACTCAGTGGGCTGAAGGCCCTCTTCTGTTCTGTGTAATTCAATGACTCTGTAAGAGCACTAATCTATAGAACTGGACTTGGTTCAACTTACTTGATATATGTATGTTGTAAGGTGTATGAAGTTTTTTTGAAATAAGGAAATCTTCGAAAAGGCAAGTTGACACATAATCATTGTAGCTTGCAATATTGGACCGTCAACATAGGGCATAATACAACTGGGAAGTATCATCTTGTTAAATGTTACAAAACATGCCATATTTTATTATAGCTTTTCTCCAGTTCCTGCAAACTCAGTAGACAACATCGAGACCGCCTAACGACTCTTACAAGATGTGCCCAGTTTTGCCACACAGCAGACTCCTATAAGATTCTGCCCTGTTTCATTTAGCTAGGAACCTCCTAGTCATGTAACATAAAATTCATTTACCAACTGAGCCAACAAAAAGTACAGACATTATTTCTGATGAAAGCGTATGCTACAGAGCAATTACGAAACACCAGTATGGGTTGAGAATAAGTTACATTGATGGTCAACATCCAAGCACTTGGTGCCAATTTACTTGTGGATCCTTTCCATAAATTGTGAGCCATTCGCTATCAATATCATCTATTTGATTGGTGACTCATAATATAAAAATAAATAATTATTAGAACAGATCAGCCAAGATCTCATTGAATGGCAGAACAATCTCAATAAGCTACTCCTGTCCTATGTCTAATGAATGACTGCAGATGAGTTACATCAAGACAGACCAGAAAAGGAATAGGGTCCACTAGTTACTTAAATGTTCCTGTATATTATCACTGGGAGAGGACCAAGTGTATAATGAATGGTGAGAGGGCAAACTGGTTTCCTTACACATTGATAATATGTTGCCAAAACAATTTACAAAAACTATTGTCAGAAATTTGCAAATCTAACTTCTATCGTACACAAGTAGAAACACCATGTCCATCTTTCTACTATTTATTCTTAAATCCTTAGAATACAAAGTAAAGCAAGTAAAGAAAACATCCAACGAAAATAAAACAAAGAACCTCTGATGCTGGAGATCTGAAACAAAAATAGAAATTGCTGATGAAACTCAGGGAGAAAGCCGAGTTAACCTTGCAAGTCCAGTGACGCTTCATCAGAACGTGTGAGTCACCAGAGTTGAAATGTTGACTCTGCTTTCTCTCCACAGATGCTGCCAGACCTACTGAATTTTGCCAGCAATTTCTGGTTTTATTAAAGAAAATGTTAACATAAGTTCAACAGGATTTTCTGTTCTACTTTGAAACAGGAATTGCAAGCTTTATATTTCAGCTTTGTTAAATGAAAAGAAAAATTGTGTTTACAGTTGTTTATCTTTATTCAGATTTAATATTTTTTTCCTTGGGCAATTATGTCATGGTAAAAGTACGCATATGTCTTAGATTACAATCTCACCCAATTATTCAGATGGTGAGGCATTTCTCAACATGTCAATTAAATGTTCCACCAGAACTTAGATGCAGGTGTGACTTTCATCATATTTACAGAATGTTGGTTTCAAAGTGTAGAAAACAGTGAAGATATATCCCAATTTCTCAAAATAGCTATTCATCAAGTCTGCTTAGTCTTTCGGATAAAATGGAAAAATCCATCATCCAACTCAGCTTCTTCAATTCAAAAATTAAGAAATAACAGAGTCATTTTTCACTGAGATTACAAAATACCCAGTGGGGGAGTGGTGGCCAAATTAATGACAGCTTGCCGGATTAGAGTTAGCCAATGAAATTTCCTCTCAGGCTAAGGCTCTGTAGAATTAGGTGCCCCTCCTTACAATATACAAATTTAGATCACTCCACATGCCTGGACGGGTCAGGAGAGAAGACCAATACAGATCTCAGAGAACATGTGATAACATGCTGTATTCTCCAATGTTACCATGTATGCTCGGCTGATTGGGATCACTCGGAAGAGGAAGATTTGGAAAATGAATGAGAATCTAGAGGCCAGCAAAAGCTAATTCTTCAGATGACATTTGAACATGTAACAATTCACTCTCCTAACTGTTTAATGATTGTATTGACCTGCATTTGATTATGTTCACTTAGCTATGTTCACTGTACCTACATCTTGAAATGCAGAAGACCACATGACTGGGATGAATTTACATGTGACTGCAAACCTTGTGATGCAAGGGGACTTGGACACAGCATTGGTGGCAAACAGTAATATTGCAGAAAGTAAGCCAGTATCTAAAAAAGAACCGGGGGCCTTTTGAAAAAGAGGAAGGGTGGAAATCAAACTACAGAGTACACAATGAACTTGCATTGTTTGGTGATACCTTTCCCACAAGCTAAAAAATGAGAAGTTATCCCAAAAGCATTATAACAATGTATCTTGCAATTTGCCGATGAAGGACACCCAGTGTAACTGCCTAAGCTTTGGAGTAATAAATAAAAAAAAGTGTGATTGATTTGTCACTGATTGGTCATTCACAATGCTAAATCTTACACTAAGTATATAAACATACATAAATATTTCAACCATTTTGTTCAGAGTTAGTAAAAGACAGAGATTTAAATTTTTTTTTTATAATTGTCCCTTCATTGGTTACTGATCGTCTTAGCATCACATCCAAAAGCATTCACTCCCTCCACCAACGACGCTCAGCAACAGAAGTGTGTCCTAATGCAAGGTGCACTGCAGAAATTTGCCAAAAATCCTTAGACAGCACCTTCCAAAACCACAACCATTTCCATCTAGAAGGATAAGTGCAGCTGATATGTGGGATCAATACCATCTGCAAGTTTCCCTCCAAGTCACTCTCCATCCTGATTTGGAAATATATTGCCAGTCCTTCACTATCGCTGGGTCAAAATCCTGGAATTTCACTCTTAAGTGCATTATGGGTCCACCTGCACCAAACAGACTGCAGCGGTTTAAGGAATCAACTCATCACCACCTTCTCAAGGGTAACTAGGGACGGGCAATAAATTCTGGCAGTGAAAATGCGGGTGAAAAAGTCAGGCTACACTGGTATGGAATACCAGGAGCATTATATGGAGATAAGAGGAGTAATTGGAGCCAATTTAATAAACTTGAATAACTTCTCAACTCTACTGTAAGAAAGTAAGCTTATGCATTAACAAGTCACTGTAACATTCCACATTAGAGCAAAGGGTAGGTCGCCATAAAATGCATTCTCAATGGAGAACAAGAGCAGACCTGATGTATGTTGCACAAATCCAATTTCTCAGTCAGTAAGCAAAATGCCTTTTATAATTGTAGGACAAAACTTCATGAAGGTGGTTGATGAATTCACGCCAGAATTCCAAACTTTTGTGACAGAGAGGTTCCACTATGAATGGCCGTGGGTGTATTAATACTTTCGCAATATACAATAAAGAGAAATAAATTTTGAATTCATTCCTTATGAAATTCTTCAACAACCATGAAGTAACAGCAGGAAATAAAGTACACAGCTTCATTTCCATTTTAAAATATTCTCCAAATTTACAACAAAAATATTAGGATTGTGTAACAGAAATGCTTGTAATATTGAGCATATCACTGCAAATAAAAATCATGCAATGAACTAGACTTTAATCATATCCCTTTGTAATTATTGGAATGGAAATGCTAACAAAACAATGACCAAACATAACTTCAAAAGGATATAAAAAGCATTAATCAAGAGATCACTTTCATTTCTAGCCCATCCTGATAATACTCAGTGTACTTAGGGCACCAGCCACAACAGCTGTTTGACCATGGCTTCGCGGGTCTTACATTTTGTCAGTCACTTATGACATGTCTGTTTTTTTCAGGCCTATTGGTTAAACTCCAAGTGCACTCCTTTCAGAGTATTACTTTTACTGCTTCCTAATGAATTTTCTATGTTGCACTGAAGTTATTTGTCAAAAATGTGCAGTGATGTCCACCCTTGAAAAAACAAGAGTGCAATGGAATCATCGTTAAGAGCATATCACAGCAATGCATTACCTTAGTTATACACTATACATGTGATATATATTTTATTTATTCATAAAATCATTCTAATGTCTTTATCTTTAACAGTCACATCAGATCAATTTAAAACTTAAATCACTAAAAGCTCAGTATTGAAATGATACTCATATCCATTTAATTACTTGGATTATCTGTATTGGTGCTTGCAATTATAACATTTTCAACAAAGCAACCTCTGAGGCTTGGCCACAGCTTTATTGAACAGGACCACTCCTCAGTCTTTCTGAGCCTTCACTCACACTTCACTCTTCAGTCATATCCCCAAACTGAACAGACAATTCGTGTCACTATTGCCCTTCTTCAGCCATCCCTGGTTATGCTCTACATAAACGTCCTCTCAAATCTCTCACACTTGGCTTTTCCTCATTGGAGAAAGGAGTTCCTGCCACCAGGGAGAGGCAGAGAACCAAGGTTAGACCAAATACTGAGTACTGCAGAACAGACTGTGAACTTGGATAAGGGTGATGCTGCCCAAGGGTGTAGGCAATGGAGAGGTAGTATTAGATATCATACTGCCATTCGATACATACAGTCACCGCATGCTGAATTGAACTAGTAATAGAAATGGCATAATACATAGAATCACTTTCCTAATGTCAACAATAATTTATATCATTCCTTCAGTGGCAGGGACAGGAGGATGCCAGGAATCCTCAAAGGAGGCATGCACCTAAGTGAGTACTGTATTGTGACACACTCATACCACCCTCCAGCTGTGCAGGTACGGACAGCTTGGCAGCTACTTGAGTAGAAATAGCTTGGTTGTCAGACAGCTGTTAGCCTCTGGAGAACAAAGCAATGCTGGAGACAAGTAGAGCTCTGAAAACTCTTCAGAGTGTACAGTACTCAGCACAATGTGGCTCCGATGGGCTGAATTGTCTGCTTCCACACTTTAGGGATTCTATGATGCCCTATATACTTGTCTACAATCTGGTCATATTATTTTCCTGAAGACTACTATTCATTTGCTGTCCGCAATGCAGTAAAGTGAATGGTTGAAGAACAAAGACTGCAAGTAGATTATTTGACTCATTTATGTAAAGACATACTGAACATCCTTCCTCAAACCTAAGTGAATAACGTTGTGCAATAATTAAGTCTTCCTGCTCAGGCACACTGCTCAGCCTGGGGAGTTAGCTACAGAAAGGAACTTCTGAAGAAACAATGGGAAATGTGTACATTTCCAGAGGTAGTGCATACACGTGTAGAGGAGCCTCTCTCTAGTATGAGATGGTTTTTTCCGGTGTTTGCAATGTCCATCTCCTTGGGTGACCTGCATGGAGGAATGATGGCTCAGGAAGGGAACTATGTGTAGGCCCTCAACAAGAACTTTACATTAAAGGGATGAAGGCTTGCTTTGTTGGCTCAATGCCTTACTGAGAGGCAGAAAAGGGCTCCCCTGCCTTTTGGCTTGCTGGAAAGTGCAGCTGACCTTGGGAGACAAGTCTGACAAAGAGCACATAGCGGTCAGAACTCTTCTCCAGGTGCTACCACTTCTTATACCTCAGTCCCCTTTCCACCCTCAGGCAGAACCTCTCGTGGGGTCTCCTGCAAGGGAACCACGGAGAAAGTGAGGACTGCAGATGCTTGAGATCAGAGTTGAGAGTGTGATGCTGGAAAAACACAGCAGGTCAGGCAGCATCCGAAGAGCAGGGGAATCGATGTTTTGGGCATAAGCCTTTCATAAGGAATGACAAGGGAACCATGCCTGCTTCTGTGCAGGGGTAGGTAGGGCAGTCTTTGGTTGGACTTTCATGGACTCCGAAAGCAAAAAGTTCATCCCCTCACAGGTATCAGAGTGGGAAAGCAGCTATCTGCCTCCAAGTCTGTTGAAGAACCACAGGCTTGACACTACATAGGAGCAGAAGAAATAAACAAAGAAGACATAATTGTTGTACAATGTTATTCACTTGGGTTTGAGAAAGAATGTCAATCTCGTTCCGTATGTCTTTACATAAGAGTCAAATAATTTATTTACACTCTTTATTCTTCTAACATTCACTTTATTGTGTTGTGAACAGCAAATAAATAACAGGAAAAGAGTGTGACCAGATTGCAGACAAGTATTTAGGGGGATCATAGAATCCCCACAGTGTGGAAGCAGATGATTCGGCCTATCGGATCATCACCAACTCTCCGAAGTGCAGCCCACCCAGATCCACCTCCCACACTATAACCCTGTATTTCCCATGGCCAATCCACCTGACCTGCACATCTTTGGACTGTGGAAGAGGACACACACAGAGTGAGAATATGCAAACTTCACCCAGTGAGTCGACCGAGGCTGGAATCAAACCCTGGTCCCTGGCGTTATAAGATAGCACTGCGAACTACTGAGCCATTGTGCCACCCCATGAATATAATGACTAGATTTTAGAATGTGGGAATGGTAGTAAGATGGGAAAGAAGGTTGAAGATTGTACTGCAACATTGCTTGTCACAGTTACAGTAGCTAAAGCATGCTTGAAATGAGGCCATTGCTCACTTCTCAGACCACCCGGTAAGTGGTTTCAGGCTCCCTGGTCATATCCAGCTCCTCCTATTGATACCCAACCCCCCAATCTTCCTCCTCCTTGAGTGCTCAGTGTCTGCTGTTTCTACCTCCTGCAGCTCCATTCCTGTCTGCATCGCCACATTGTACAAGGCACAGCAGACTATCACCGTTCTACATATTGAGCATATTGAGAAAGGCGCGTCCAGATCAGTCCGGCACTGAACCACGTTCTCTTGGTCAACAATCATCCCGGAGTCGAGATGGCTAATGTTGTTCTTCTCCTTGGTGTCTGTGGTCAACTCCTCTCAGGTGTTATCAGCCGTGTCTGCAGATACAGTGCAATGACCCGCCATTTCACTTCGTGTGTTGGTGAAAACTTACAGGGATGAGGAAGTCAGTTCCCCCACTTCCTGAGGTATCGCCACTCTGTTATGCTGCTAAAGCTGATTCCTTGCCTACATGCCCTGTGTTGGGGTTATCACCACTTTCAGACTGGAGTCTCTGATCGTCCCATCTCTGAACCATGAAGGAGCAAGAGAAGCCAGCTGGTGTTCATCTTGTTACAAATTGGTGCTGCTGTTGCTGTACCTCCTGGTGCTGACATTCTTGATAACGATTGGTCTTTTTTCCCTCATCATAAAATCCCTACAGTGCAGAAGCAGGTAATTCGATCCACACCTAGCCTCTGAATAGCATCCCAGCCAGACCCACCTCCCTACCCTATTCCTGTAACCCGACATTTCCCATGGCTAATCCACTTAGCCTACACATCCCTTGGACGCTACAGGCAATTTAGGATGGCCAAGCCACCTAATCTGTACATCTTTAGACTATGGGAGGAACCCAGAGCATTCAGGGGAGAGCAAGCAAACTCCACACAGACAATTGCCTGAGACTGGAATTAAACCCAGGTGCTTGGCGCTGTGAGGCAGCAACACTAAATGCTGAGCCACTGCGCTGTACCCGATCAGAGGTCTTTGCTGGAGCTCCAGAAGCTGCTCCCATGCCACAGTGAAGATCGATAGTTGGTAAGATCAGATCAAGGTCAAGTCCAATGCATGTGAAATGATGTCTAAGAATTTGGAATAATCTGCAAAGGGGCAGTTGTTGAAGCAGATACTGTGAATGAGCTTCTCCTATAGCCCAATTAATTTTTACAAAGCTTTCCAAACTCTCATTTTCATTGATTAGTGTTCTCCTCATATTGACTGGACAAGTTCTATAAAGCTCAAGAAACCTGCCTGTTTGCTATTCAATCTTCAACCTTGGGTTAAAGTCACAATTAATTGATTGTTTGAATGTTTTAAACACTGACCCAACAGCTTCATGGTGTTTCATAGTCACCTTCAGTACAATCTAGAAGTTTCTTTGAAAATTTATTTTGTTGGACGTGGGTATTGCTGGTTGGGCCAGCATTGATAGCCTGTCCCTAGTTGCTCTCGAGAAGGTGGGGTGAGCTGCTTTCTTGAACCCCTGCAGTCCACCTGCTGTGGGCTAACCCACAATGCCATTAGGGAGGGAATTCTAGGATTTTGACCCAGCGACAGTGAAGGAACGGCAATATATTTCCAAGTCAGGATGGTGAGTGGCTCAGAGGAGAAGTTGAAGGTGGTGATGTTCCCATATATCTGCTGCTCTTATCCTTCTAGATGGGGGGTCAAGGATTTGGAAGGTGCTGTCTAAGGATCTTTGGCAAATTTCTGCAGCACATATTGTAGTTTGTACACAGTGCTGCTATTGAGCATCAGTGGTGGACGGAGTGGGTACTTGTGGATGTAAGCCAATCAAGCTGGCTGTTCCTGGATGGTGTCAATGTACTTGACTGTTGTTGGGGCTGCACTCATCCAGGCAATTGGGGAGTATTCCAACACACTCCTGACTTGTGTCTGGAGGACAAGCTTTGGGGAGTCAGGAGGTGAGTCATTCGCCGCAATATTCCTCGCCCCTGACCTGTTCTTGTAGCCACTGTGTCTATGTGGTGAGTCCAGTTGGGTTTCTGGTCAATGATAACCCACAGGATGTTGATAGTGGGGGATTCAGTGATGGTAACACCTTTGAATGTCAAGGGACGGTGGTTAGATTGTCCCCTATTTTTGGTGATGGCTATTGTCTGTTATTTGTGTGACACAAATGTTACTTGCCACTTGCCAGCCTAAGCTTGGACATTGTCTAGATCTTGTTGTATTTGGACAGGAAAATGACACCCCAGCATTTTCTCAATATTCAAACCCAAATCCGAGCCTACACCTCAGATCTGCACCACCTTGGCAGTTAAAATTCTTCCTATTGTATTGGCTTAATCCTGTGTGTGCTCTCAAAGTATCTAACTCCGCCATATTAAGAAGAACTCCCTAAGTTGCATTTTTGTAATTGTGGTACATTATTGCCTGTGTGTGATAGGTTCATTGACACAAATATTATTTTTCAAAATATCGAGAAAATAAATTTGGAAATTAAAGAGTAAAAGTTATTACGACAGATTTCTGCTTTTTATATTCCAACGTTCAGTCTCAAGATTCTCTAAAAATTTCAGTGCAAGTTGCTATTGTAACTATTGTACATGTCAACACAACTTAGGTTAAAAAATTTCTATCAAATAATGTTCACAAAGAAAGGACACTCACTAGTAAAAATGAAAACGAATAGGTTTCTGGGTGTGGGTAGTGACTGCGCTCTACTTGAGTTGAATGGGAAAATATTGATAGCAATCAGACAGCCCTGTGTCTGCCAACCTGTGTATTGTGTGCAGTTCTGATTTTGACCCAGCAACACTGAAGGAACAGTGATATATTTCCAAGTCAGGATGAGGAGTGGCTTTGGAGGGGAACTTGAAGGCGGTGATATTCCCATATACTGTATCTGCTGCCCTTAGGAAGCATATTATTAAACTGTAGAGGAATCAGAAGAGATTTACCAGGGCGTTGCCATGAATGGATGGTCGGAGATATAAAAATAGACTGGTAAGGCTGAGACCTTTTCTCACTGGGAATTAAGAGGCACCCTTACTGGGGCTTGCAAAATCATGAGGGGCATATGTAAGAGAAGTGACAAGGATCCTTTCCTTAGAGTGGGAGAGTTCGAAACTAAGGGGCATGTTTTAAAGGTGAGCGGAGAAAGATTTAAAAAGGACATGAAGGACAATATTTTTACGGAGAGAGTGGATTATGTGTGGGATGAACTACCAGAGAAAGTGACGGAAGTAGGTACAGGTACAAGACATTTGGATAAATACATGAATAGGAAAGTTTCAGAGGGATATGAGCCAAGTGCAGGTGGGTAGGACTAGCTTAGTTTGGGAACATGATCAGCCTGGACTGGTTGTACTGAAGGGTCTGTTTCCAAGCTGCATGACTATGACTCTAAGAGATTTTCCAACACTAAGGACTGAAGCTAAAACTCTTAAAAACCTTGATGGCTTACCTGGTTTTGGAGGACATTTTGTACATTTATGGTACCCCCATGATATTCCTACGCTCCCACAACAATCATCCTGTTTTGTGAGACCTGGAAGGGGTTTTCCACACTAAAATATAAAGACAAGAAATTAATTGTAGCCACAAGTGCCTTAGACCTTTATGGGAAAAAAGGTTTCTCTTCTTCCTAATAGTCAATTGTTTTACTTTTGGCCATGGTTAATAGTTGCTCATCAGATTGACAGATTCATAAAATAAGTTGGGAAAAAGGAAGGAAAAAATATGTCCCCATAGCCAGATTCATTTATTCCCATTGCAGCACCTAATTTGCTACTTTACAGATTTGAGAAATGGAAAACATGTTAATCTAGCTGTGACTTGTGATCAAGAGCTCAATACAAATAGGAGAAAGTGAGGACTGCGGATGCTGGAGATCAGAGTTAAGAATGTGTTGCTGGGAAAGCACAGCACGCCAGGCAGTATCCGAGGAGCAGGAGCAGAGGAGCAAGAGATTCTCCTGCTCCTCGGATCCCACCTGACTTGCTGTGCTTTCCCAGCAACACACTCTCGACTCTGAGCTCCATCCAAATGTCTAGCATGGCTTTTACATTTTGGGATTGCCACGGATCCTTGTGTTCAGTGGCATCAATCAAACACTCAGGTGCATTATAAAGCACTGACCCTCCTCAATATCCACCCACATTGTGAGAGCCTATACCAGAGATTTAACAACGCTACTCTGATGTGATATGAACAAGCAATGTTTTTCTGTCACACCACAGGTGAAAATACGTGGTACAATAATGTCAGATAAGAATTGATTAAATAGCTATATCACAGCAAATAAGTATATAGGACGAACGTTATGATTGGGTTTATCTAACTTAATTGAAAATCCTCTCGCTTCTTACATCAGTGGGTCTCCTGCTCAGTCTGTCTGAGCCTGGTGAGAGCTTGCCCTCACAGACCACTGTCAAAATCCTGAGTGATTGTCAGTTTTCTTGTCAGATAGAAAAATATGTAATCACTAAGAGAATCCAGGGTTATGGTTGTTGGGGTGGTGGGTGGTAGGAAAGTGGAGTTGATGATTATCAGATCAGCCATGATCTCATTGCATGGCAGAATAGACTTGATGGGCTGAATGGCCTATTTCAGCTCCTATGTCTTATGGTCTTATCCAGCTGAGTCTTGGCAGTGGACAGGGCAATACCTTCTGCAACTAATGTCTTCTAATCATGGCTATCTCCATCTTTCTCCACCACTTTATTACCCTCATCAACCAGTTGCTGCTTTGAGTGTCCCACTCTTTGGCAGTATATGTCCCTCCATCTCAATCTGCTCCTCACTGAAGGAGGCAAAAGCTGACTATGTGTAACCAATTGCTCTGTGCTGAACTTAGGCCTAACAGCCTGTCAGACGCTTACCTCTATGTATGAGCTACATCTTGGAGAAACCTTTACCATAAATCTTCCTCCACTGATTTTTCCCACTTGCATTATCTTCAACTCCTGCCTCATATAGCTTAATGCCTCTCACCTTTCCTGTTTTGAGACACTGCAGATGTCAATAGCTTCCAAGCTCTCCCACTATCCACCTGCAGCTGTGCCTTTGCCTCCTTGCAGCTAGTGAGGTAATACGGCGGCTTTAAGAGGTGCATTTTGTCCTGGGATCTTTTAAAGGGAGGTTTTAAGGCAGAGGAGATGAGCAATCTATCAGGTAGAGTAAACAGCTTGTGACGTCTTGTTTTTAAAGCTGGAATAATAGAAGCAGCCTGAAAGGGTGTGGTCAACCTCCCACAGAACCTGGATATTTAGTTTTAGCTTTCAGCTTTTTGCTGGGGTTGTGAAAAAGCTGCCATATTTCTCTTTGCCACTGTTGGAGGTCTCACTCCCTCAGAATTATCTTTTGATGTTCTTTCCTCCTGGATTGGAGAACTGCATGTAAGACAATCTATTTTCTAAATTTGCTTTTTGCCAAGGGGTGTGTCTATGGGATGTTACTACATGGAACAGTTAATTAGTAATAGTTACAGTATCTAATATTTTGTTAAACATTCTAATAGAGTTACAGCTTAGCCTATTGTTTTCTTTTTTTGCTGCATTTTAACAATAATATATGAATAAATTGTGTTTTGCTGAATGTAGAGTGGTTCAAATTGCATCTGGAACACAACACCTTCCATTTTCTTTTCAAATGAGAAAACATTAGGGTCTAGGTTACCTTCTCAATATAGTTTGAGGGGGTCTGGTCTGGTTTGTAACACTAGCAGGTCATTAAATGGTTAGTCATTTGGCTCAGTTGGTTGGATAGTTCATTTGTGATGCAGAGTGATGCCTGTTGGACCAACCAGATAGAAACTATTCTGCCTTTAAATTAGAGAAAAGTAACAGACCCACACTAGAGGTTTAAAACTAGCTAGAGACTGTACTAGGGAATGTTTTGTGTAATTTAGTTTCAGCAAAAAAAGGTCCCAATTCTATTATTTAAGCCAAAATCCATTTCCAGCTTTGTGAGCAAATCCTTCAGTCCTTTAAGTCCTTTCCATATTTCAGTTGGACCATGTATCTCATCTTCATGCACCTCAATTTGAATCAATTCTCCTTAATTAATTTAAGTAACAAGAATTCTCAGTCTTGGGAAATTCAAAGGACTAGACACCCTCAAACCATGGGGAAGCCTTTCCAGATTTTCAACACAAGTTATGAGTAAATAAATTGCTTCTGCATTTTGATAATATTGACTAGTTTTCAGATTGTTCCTCATTGTTCCTGACACTTGAGTCAGTCATGTGGCCTAATTGACAAGGCGTCAGACTTCAGTATTAATTGGTATGCTATCAGAAGATTGCAGGTTCAAGTCCCGCTGTGATCATTCACTAGCGCAAATTTAGTTTTCAGGTGGTGATAGCCATATTATTAATTGAATACTAATACAGGAACTCTGTTAATATTTTGAGGACCCGGATTGGAATCCTCCACGGCAGATGGTAAAATTTGAATTCAACAAAAAAAGTCTGGAATTAAGAATTGACTGATTACCATGAAACCATTGCTAAAAAAAACCCATCTAGTTCACTTATTGTCCTTTAGGGGAGGAAATCTGCCATCCGCATCTGGTCTGTACTGTGACTCCAGACCCACAGCAGTGTAGTTGACTCCTAACTGCCCTCTGGGTTGGGCCATAAATATGGGCCTATCTGGTGACACCCTTATCTCGTGAATGAATAAAAACATGCACCACTACAGGAAGTAATGTCTCTGTATCTGCCTAATTAAACGTTAGGTTTTAAATACCACATTTATACCAGAGAACTGTTAGTGTGATAATTCCCATTTTACACCAATTCAAATGTTTAACCATGCGAAAAGCAAGCATGTTGCAGGAAACAACAACTTGTATTAGTACAGGGTCGAATCTTATAGGAGTCTGGGAGATGTGGCCTATGGTGGGATTTGAGGCAGAATTGTAAAGAGACCCTGGCGAGGCCTATCTCAACAATGGGAGCATCTTGCTGCTCCTTTTCTGTTTTAGCAATGTGGAGAAGCTGGTTTCCTGCTAGGTAGCAGGGAGTTGCCAATTAAAGGGGATTCCAGCTTGTCAGATGCCTTCAGTAATGCGCAACCTTTCAATATTCAGCTTCCGATCTTCCCAAACAAGTTAAGCATTGAGAATTCTCAACATGGAGAAGGTACCTAGTGATAGTAGCCCACCACTGTCTGCAAACAGCCTTCATTTTGTTCAGCACCAAGCCTGATGGAAGGTAAATTTAAAGAATAAAAACTTAACCTCGTGTATTCAGCTGTCTTCATTTTCTTGGTGGCAGTTGCAGTGGGACTAGCGTCAGCGAGGACCAGGGGCTTGATGGGAAAGTAAATTTAAAGTAAAAAACCTACCTCGTGTAAAGGCAGAATACACGCTGAGCAGGAGCAGACATGGGACTGCTGGGTAAGTGAGGTTACACATTTGGGCAGCTGCTTTACCCGAAACTACTCGGGTAATGTCTCCCACCCGTCCTCCTCCTCTAACCAAAAGAAAAGTTCTGTGCACTGGATTGGTAAGGTGACTAGGATTTTTTTTAAGTTTTCAGTAGTCTCATTGAGAATAGTGGGAATGGAGGTTGGGGCAGTTGAATGTTCCTCCTGCAGAATGTGGGAGGTAAGGGTCACCACTAGTATCCTTTCTGACTGTATCTGAGGGAAGTGCACCCAATTTCAGCTCTTTGAAACCCGCACGAGGAAACTGCAGCTGGAGCTGAATGAACTTCAGATCATTCAGGTGGAGGAAGGAGTCATTGAGAGGAATTACAGGGAGGTAGCCACACCTCAGGTACAAGAAGAAGGTAAATGGGTTACCGTCAGGGGACGGAAAGGGAACCAGCAGGCAGTGCTGGGATGCCCTGTGACTGTTCCCCTCAATAATAAGTATGCCGTTTTGGATACTATTGGTGGTGAAGACTTACCAAGGGCAAGCCATGGGGTGCAGGTCTCTGGCACAGAGTCTGTCCTTGTTGCTCGGAAGGGAAGGGGGAAGAGGAGCAGAGCATTAGTCACTGGGGACTCCATAGTTAGGGGTACAGATAGGAGGTTCTGTGGGAACAAGAGAGACTCACAGTTGGTGTGTTGCCTCCCAGGTGCCAGGGTTCCTGATGTCTCTGTTGTGTTTTCGGGATCCTTGAGGGGACGGGGAGGAGCCCCAAGTTGTGGTCCACATAGGCACAATGACATAGGTAGGTAAGGGGAATGGGGATTTATGGCAGATATTCAGGGAGCCAGGGTGGAAGCATAGTGCTAGGACAAACAGAGTTGTTATCTCTGGTTAGTTGCCTGTGCCACGTGCTAGTGAGGTGAGGAATAGGGAAAGACAGGAGTTGAACATGTGACTACAGGGACGGTGCAGGAGGGAGTGTTTTGGATACCTGGATAATTGGGGTAGGTGGGACCTCTAAAAACAGGATGGTCTTCTCCTGAACCAGAGGGGTACCAATATCCTGGGGGTGGGGGAGTTTGCTAATGCTCTACTGGATGGTTTAACCTAATTCAACAGGGGGATGGGAACCTAAATTGTAGCTCCAGTATACAGGAGTTGAGCGTGGTGAGGTCCGAAATAAGGTTTCAAGGTTGCAAGAGGGCACCAGCAAGCAAGAAGCTCGTTTGAAGAGTATCTACTCCAATGCCAAGAGCATCCAGAATAAGGTGGGTAAACTTGTAGCATGGGTTGGTACCTGGAACTTCGATGTTGTGGCCATTTCGGAGACATGGATAGAGCAGGGACAGGAATGGTTGCTGCAGGTTCCGGGTTTTAAATGTTTCAGTAAGAACAGGGAAGATGGTAAAAGATGGGGAGGTGTGGTATTGTTAGTCAAGGACACTATTATGGTGGCAGAAAGGACATTTGATGAGGACTCGTGTACTGAGGTACTATGAGCTGAGGTTAGAAACAAGAAAGAAGAGAGCTCCGCATAGTTCCAGAGACAACAATGGAATAGTGCAGGTTAGAGGGGCTTCAGACTGGTTTCACAGGTTGGTGCAACATCTAGGGCTGAAGGGCCTGTACTGCACTGTAATGTTCTATGTTCCAAACAGCAATCACACAGGGCATGGAACTGTGGCACCACCCCATGTACCACTCGATCACGGGCATCTGACACTTGTCAACGTCTCATGACTGTTGTGGCGCCTTTCCGATCCAATCACAGGTAGCTAAGGAAGCACATGCTTGCATTGCAAGGTGCACTAGCAAATAGCATTGAAAAGCTACAAAAAGAGATAGTGTGCGCACAGAGGCAAGCACGCAGGTCACAGATCAGACCAGGCTACATCTCAGTGCTCTCTTAGTGCTCACTCATTTCAGACTGGTCTGCAGGCTCTTAGCATCCATGTCTTTCCTTGCCATACTCTGCTAGTTAGCGTGTGGACACTCCAGCCAGCAGTATAAGACTCTCCATCCGACTGTACTGACATGCTAGCTTGCTCAGATCTGCAGAAGGTTGCTTGTCATTTGTGACCTGTCTTGTTGGGGTGGGGGTGGACTCCTTGCTTTCCAACATGCTGAGATCTTAGAATCCTTAGAGTGTGGAAGCAGGCCATTCAGCCCACATCAACCCTCTGAAAAGCATCCCACCCAGACCAAAGCCCATATCCTATCCCTGTAACCCTGCACTTACCATTGCCAATCCACCTAACCTGCAAATCTTTCAACAGTGGGAGGAAACTGGAGCATCCAGAGAAAATCCACACAGACAAGAGGAGAATATGCAAAGCTCCACGCAGACAGTCATCTGAGGATGGAACCGAACTGGGGTTCCTGGCGTTGTGAGACAACGGTGCTAACCACTGAACCACCATTCCTCCCCCTTGTCAATCTAACACTGACATCATGTATCAGATAGCTGTGTAGCAAGCACATTACATGTTCATTCACCCAAATGGCAAAGGTTGCAAATAGTCTGCTTCAGCTCCACACAGTTATGAGGGAGGGGGACTTGAATCAATGGGTAAGGTGTGGATTTGTGGCAGAGACCAAAAAAACAAGTTTGATTTTCTCAATATTTGGACTGCCACAGACTAAGGACAGCAGAGCCTGAGTGAGGGTAGATTAGATTAGATTACTTACAGTGTGGAAACAGGTCCTTCGGCCCAACAAGTCCACACCGCCCCGCCGAAGCGCAACTCACCAATACCCTTACATTTACCCCTTACCTAACACTACAGGCAATTTAGCATGGCCAATTCACCTGACCTGGACTGTGGGAGGAAACCGGAGCACCCGGAGGAAACCCAAGCAGACACGGTGAGAATGTGCAAACGCCACACAGTCAGTCGCCTGAGGCGGGAATTGAACCCAGGTCTCTGGTGCTGTGAGGCAGCAGTGCTAACCACTGTGCCACCGTGCCGCCCAGCTCTAGTTCTGTATCTCCTAGATATTTCTGCTATCCACTTTTAGAGGTCACTACGTGAAAGGGGTCTGTGGTCTAAACAGGTTACAGATGCACTTGTATCACCTTTTTGTTGTAGCAGTGACATGATTCTATAGCTGGGTCTGCTCACTGATGCAATGATGCTGTCACTTTAAAAAGGTTATTTTATCCTGGGATTTTTTTTGAAGAGAGGTTGTAAAGGCAGAGGTGCCAAAGTATCTATTGGAGATGGCCTAAGTCAATAACTTAAGAGGCCTTTTGTTTTTGTTTTTGTTTTAAAAACAGTTGTCACGATGGAAGGGGAGTGGCCAGTTCTCCAAGATCAGGCTCTCTTGCTTTTTTAGCTGTAGCAATCAAAGCTGTTTGAGTCCCAGAAGGATTGCAAGCTTCAGAAGATGATTCCTAACTGTGACTTTCTCCAAAATCTTTCTTGATGTTGTTCCCTCTAGGATAGGAGACCTGCCTATAAGAATCTTGTCTAAATTTTCTGTTTTGCAAAGGGGTGTGTTTACGGGATGCTGCTGTATTGGAACGGTTAATTAGTAATTGGTACTGTATCTATTCTTCAGTTAAGTTTTCCAATAGTTAAGTTATCCTAAATTCCTCATTCTTTTGTTTGTATTTTAGCTGTAGTTTTTAAATAAATTATATTTTGCTTAATGTCGAGTGGTTTGACCAGTTGCATCACATCTGGAACACCCACTTCACATCTACCTTTAAAATAAGTAAAGGGTAAGGTCAAGACTACCTTCTTAAAATATTTTGAAGGGGTTTGATGTCCTGCATAAAAAAATTAAGCTAGGGTTGTTGGACTCAAAGGTAGTGAGTGATAGGTGTTAGTGTATTTTGTGGAAAAAGTGAGGACTGCAGATGCTGGAGATCAGAGCTGAAAATGTGTTGCTGGAAAAGCGCAGCAGGTCAGGCAGCATCCAAGGA
>NC_057719.1:14436149-14493554 GCF_004010195.1 Chiloscyllium plagiosum
GGACCAGTGGGGTTCTGTCCTGGTGGCGATTGGAGGGGTGGGGCTCAAGGGCGGAGGAGCGGGAAGTGGAGGAGATGGGGTGGAGAGCATCGTCGATCACGTCTGGGGGGAAATTGCGGTCTTTGAAGAAGGAGGCCATCGAGGTTGTACAGTATTGGAACTGGTCCTTCTGGGAGCAGATGTGGAGGAGATGAAGGAATTGGGAATATGGGATGGTGGTTTTACAGGGGGCAGGGTGGGAGGTGGTGTAGTCTAGGTAGCTGTGGGAGTCGGTCGGTTTATAGTAAATGTCCACGTTGATTCGGTCGCCCAAGATAGAAATGGAGAGGTCTAGGAAGGGGATGGAGGCGTCTGAGATGGTCCAGGTAAATTTGTGGTCGGGGTGGAAGATGTTGGTAAAGTGGATGAACTGTTCAACCTCCTCGTGGAAGAAAAATCAAAAAGTAAAGATAAGGAGATTGAAATACAATTAAGAGAGACTATGTTTGATCAAATAGTTGAGACAAAACAAGTCAACACTGCTGCCTTACAGCGCCTGGGTCCTGGATTCCATTCCAGTCTCGGGCAACTGTCTGTGTGGAGTTTGCATATTCTCTCAATGTCTATGTGGGTTTCCTTCGGCTGCTCAGGTTTCTTCTCACAATCCAAAAATGTGCAGATTAGGTGAATTGGCCATGCTAAATTGCCCATAGTGTTCAGGGATGTGTAGGCTAGGTGCATTAGGCAGAGATAATTATCGGATAATAGGTTGGAAAATGGATCTGGGTGGGTTAGTCTTCAGAGGGTCGGTGTGGACCTGCTGGACCGGAGGGTCTGTTTCCTCACTGTAGGGATTCTATGAAGAACAGATGGAAGACAAAGTGGATTTTTTTGATCAGAGAAATTAAGTGAATTACAACAGATGCTGGGTTTCTCATATCAAGGTAAGGTGGCATTGGAAAATCCATCCTTCAGTTGGAACAGATATCCCTGATGGATTTACAGGACACAATAATAGAAAGACAATTGGAACTGACAAATAAATTAGAGTTATTTGCCAGAACCAAAACGAAAGAAGTGGTTGAAATATTTGCAAAACATTGGATGAAAATCAGTGACGGGTCAGACGCACATTCGTTTCAGTTAGCACAGATTCAATTGGAATTAAAGTATTTGTGTATGAAAAAGAAAAATAATTTAAAGCACTTGAGCTTGAAAAGAAGGGAGAAAGAGAGCATCAGCCAAAGAAGAAAGATAAAGAAAGAGCATTTAAGAGGCTGGAACGAGAAAACTCGGCATAATAATACAGGAAGTAGTAGAGACAGGGAACACTGGTTAAAATGATGCAGTTAAAAAGAAAGAGATGTCAGATACTGTGGAAATCTCGGATGGGGAATACCCTCGTCATAATCTAAAGTCCAGCAGGAAAATGCTGAAGTTTGCACAGGCTCTAACAAAATTTAAGTTTAGGGACACTTTGTCACCTGAGAAAAATAGCAAAACAAATGAAATAGCTGAAGAAAACTGGACTTGACTAATCAAATCAAGTTGACAGGAAATTTGTCTAACACTGTCAGAGCAGGATTCTAGGGGTTATGACACTGTATTTTTTTTCTTCATCAAGGAATATAGGTGTCATTAACTGGAATTAGTGTCCATTCCCTGTTGCCTTTGAGAAGATAATGGTGAGGCAGTCCTTGTGCTGTCGGGACACCCACAATAATGGGAGGGAGGGAGCTCCTTGACTTTGACCCAGTGACAGTGAAGACATGGCAACACATGTGTTCAAGTTAGTTCCTGCAAGATACAGCAAAGGTTGTGAAATTGGAGGTAATAGCCTGAGCGAACTTGAAAGAACAAAGCAAAATAATTTTGAAATGGAAATTAAGAATAAATAACATTTTGGAAAGTTCTCAGTAAAATTACTTTCTTGGAATAATTTAAAGACTCACTACAATGTTGTAACAAGAATCCATGTTGAAAGCCAGTTGCTGGACAGGTAGCAGGAATGGGTGATGATTATGACCTGAATCACAAAACTATACTCTTTTTCCATCGCCCCCAGGGATTTGAAAGGATGGGAGGTAGTGAGTGTTAGGAAAGGAAACCTTTCGTGGGGAAATCCCCACGATACTCTCCTCAGACTGGAAACAAATTTGCTGAGGTTGGAGGTGAAAATCAAAGCTCGAGGTGATTCCACTCTAATGAAGTGGGATTATTCATTCAGACTGTTGGTGATTGTGAGGGAAGTCTATTCATTAGAAAAGAGGTAAGTACCACTGATCATATTGTAACTTTAACTCCCTCAGGAGACCAGAGGTAAACTTTGCTGTATGAGGTAGATAAGAGCTATAAAGACTTTTTGACAAAAGGAAAGATAACCCTTTATTCTTCATTTGATACAACCTAACCAATATCCTTATCAAGAAACAGAAGCTACTCAAAGTTGTTTGATACAGAAGGTCATAACTTTCCTTCCAGTGAGTGCAACGAAAAACAATAAATGGGATAACTCCAGCATATATCCAGGTTCTTAAATAAAGTGCAATAGGAGTGTGACTTATAGAGTCATAGAGATGTACAGCATGGAAACAGATCCGTCGCTCCAACTTGTCCATGCCGCCCAGATATCCCAACCTAATCTAGTCCCACCTGCCAGCACCCTGCCCATATCCCTCCAAACCCTTCCTATTCATTACATTACATTACAGTGTGGAAACAGGCCCTTCGGAAACAGGCCCTTCATATACCCATCCAGATGCCTTTTAAATGTTGCAATTGTATTAGCCTCCACCACTTCCTCTGGCAGCTCATTCCACACACACACCACCCTCTGCGTGAAACAGTTGCCCCTTAGATCTCTTTTATATCTTTCCCCTCTCATCCTAAAGCTATGCTCTCTAGTTCTGGATTCCCAGACACCAGGGAAAAGACCTTGTCTATTTATCCTATCCATGCCCCTCATGATTTTATAAACCTCTATAAGGTCACCCCTCAGCCTCCGACGCTCCAGGGAAAACAGCTCCAGCCTGTTCAGCGTCTCCCTGTAGCTCAGATCCTCCAATCCTGGCAACATCCTTGTATTTGTTGTTGGGAGCAGTAGGAGTAGGAATTGTTACAAAGTTACAATTGTTACAAATTATGGAAGGACTTGACTTACTTTTGGGTAATGATTCAGTGGGTGTAAATGTTGTACTTTCACAGAAAGTCTGAATGAAACACTTACTTTTCCATCATGTGTGACAATCAGACCAATGGCTAAGCAAAGTCCATCACCAAGGAACACCACAAACAGCTGTTAGTGTAGACAGAATTTTCTTTCCCAATGGGGATGAATCAAAAGAATTGTTCAATGTGCATTTGTTAATTGAAGTTCAGAAAACAGATCCAGAATTAAGAAAGATAATATGAGCAGGTTACAATGAAGCTGAGGCTGAAAGAGTTCCAGGGTGTTACTGTTTTCAGAGCAAAGCTCTGATGAGAGAGTGGAGATATCCTCACAGACTTGTGGACAAGGAGTAGACAATAGCTCACCAGACACTGGTATGTCTGTATTAAAATAAGCAGATATTGAGAGCAATACATGGAATTTTTAAGACAGGACATGCAAGAATACAAAAAAACTCAAGTGCCAAGATTTCGCAAGGACATAGTGCGATTTTGTAAACCATGCCATATATGTCAGGTCTGGGAAAACCTGAATGCATGATCAAACCATTACCTTTAAGACCCATGCCATTTTTTGAAGCGGATTATTCAGTCAGTCAGTAGATTGTGTCAGACCGTTACTGAAAACAAAAGCTGGATAGCAGTGTACCCTCACCATTATGATAGTGACAACCTGATTTCCAGAAGCAATTCTTTTGAGGACAAATATAAATATAATGGAAAAATTATCTCAATATTTTTACACATTATGGACAACCAATTGAAATATAATCAGATCAAAGTTCTAAGTTTATATCTAAACTTTTCCATGACATAAGCAATTTGAGTTTAGACAAGTTGATGTCTAGTGCATATAATCTGCAAACAGATGGTGTTTGAGAGATACCAATAGACTCTCAAAACAATTATTAAAATCTATTATTACAAATACACATAAGATTGAAACAGTGGATTAGATTCTTATCATCTGTGACTTGAGATTCCCCCAAGGAATCTGTTGGGTTTAGTCAATTTGAATTAATCTATGGGCATGAGTTAAAATTGAAAATTGATTGAAATTTGCCCATTGAAATTGACTAAGGAGAAGCTTTCAAGACAAGTGTTGGATTTTTAATACAGCATTAAGAATTCATGTTCTTTTAAGAAACTTTCACTGGCACTTAATTACTTCAGAACCAAAAATAAAAGAATATGTGACAAAAATGCAACATTTAGAGAAGAAAATGAAGTGTTAGTGATCCTACCTTTACAAGATGAACATCTGAAATTGAGATTCAATAGTCCATACAAGGTAGTAGGCATGTTAGTAGACTATCTATTTGATAGATAATCCTGATTACAGGAAGAAGTATGAACATGTTAAAGTGATATCAACATAGGTAGGAAGATAAGACAGAGCAAATATGTCAGTTGCTTAGAGTTCTGGAAGGAGGGTATATAGTTGTGAAAGTGGTCTCCGACATTTCCATTCACCAATACATAAGATTAGGACAGATAGTTGCCATATTTTGTATTTGGAGGAAACTCAATGTGAGGACCCGGTAAATTATTTTAAGGAACATTTTTTGTAGAATCTCTACAGTGTGAAAGCCGGCCATTCAGCACAATGAGTCCACACCGACCCTCTGAAGAGCATCTCACCCAGCTACCCTATCCCTGTATTTCCCATGGCTAATCCACCCAGCCTGCATATCCCGGGGACACTATGGGCAATTTAGCATGACCAATCCACCTGACCTGCACATCTTTGGAGTGTGGGAGGAAACCAGAGCACCCGAAGGAAACCCATGCAGACACAGGGAGAATGTACACAGAGTTACCTGAGGCTGGAATCAAACCCCATGTCCCCAACACTGAGAAGCAGCAGTGCTAACCACTGGGCCTTCATGCCACCATAGACAAAGCAATGAACCAAGGTGCAACATTTTAGCCAGATATGATGTAGACGTATATAGGAATCAGTACTGATACAGCAACGTTCTCATCAGTTAAGCTCAGAAGAACAAGCTCGGGTGGAAATAGAGACTTGAGATCTTCAAAAAATAAAAACACTGGATTGAATCGAGCCAAAGCAGTTGGAGTTTACTGGTTATATTAGCTCTTAAACTAAATGGGTCAAATGGATTCTGCATAGGCTATGGATACAGTAATGAAAACAGACTTATGCCCAATACCTCAATTAGAAGATTGTATTAAAACAGTTGGCAGCTCATAAGTTCATAAGATTTAGAAGCAGAATTCGCCATTCGGCCCATCGGGTCTGCTCTGCCATTCGATCATGGCTGATCTACTCCTCACCCCCATTTTCCTGCTTTCCCTCCATATCCCTCCAACCCGTTACCAATTAAAAAATCTATCTAACTCCTCCTTAAATTTACTTATTTTCCCAGCATCCACCGCAGTTTGGGATAGCAAATTTCACAGATTAACAACCCTTTGGGAGAAGTAGTTTTTCCTCAACTCTGTTTTAAATTTGCTGCCCCTTTCCCCTAAGACTAACCTCTCGTCCGAGAATGCCCCACAGGAGGAAGCATCCGCTCCATGTCTATTTTATCCACACCTGTTATCATCTTGAATACCTCAGTTTGATCTCCCCTCATTCTTCTAGATTCCAGAGAGGATAGGCCTAAACTGTTCAATCTCTCTTCATACGACAAACCCCTCATCTCTGGGATCAATCTAGTGAACCTTCTCTGAACTGCCTACAGTGCCACTACATCATCTCTCAAATAAGGGGACCAAATATGTGCACAATACTCCAGATGCAGTCTCACCAATACATTGTATAACTGCAACAATACTTCCTTATCTATACATTCCATTCATTTAGCTTTAAAAAGCCAACATTCCTCTCACTCTCTGTATTATTTGCCTGCATGCTAGTTTTCTGCGACTCTTGAATGAGTATACTTAGATCCCTCTGCACCGGAGCACCCCGAAGTTTCTCCCTCTTAAGATAATAGGTCGCCTTCCCATTTTATTGACCCAAATGCATGACCTCACACTTATCCACGTTAAACGCTACGTGTCACATTTTGGCCGACTCTCTTAACCTATGTTCTTCATTACATTGTAGGATTTATCTACTGAAGGGGTTCCAGCAGGTAGCATTACCACCAAAGCATACAAGTAAACAGTTTTTGTTACACCTATGGGCAATGTCAAGCTATTGCATTTGGGTTTAAAAATGCACCAGCAACATTCCAAAGACTAATGAATCAAGTCATAGCAGTACTGCCTAACTGTGTAATTTATTTAGGAGATGTCATAATATGTGATAACACATTGGAATACAATGCAAAGTAATTGGATGGATTGTTTCGATAACTACAGCTAGTTGGCTTAATAATAATTCTCAAAAGTGAATTTGCAAAAGCAAGGTTATTTCCCAAGCATGTATTGTATTGCAAGGGCAGTATTTTCCAAGAACAAAAATCAAAACTCTGATAGAATTCCCTTTCCTGAAACGAAACAGAAAATTATGATATTTCTGAGAATGTGTGGGTTTTATCAAATATTTGTGCCTAATTTTAGCAGAATAGCTGTGCCTTTAATGGATTTGTAACAAAAACAGGTAACGGTTTTTATAGACAACAGCCTTTGAGATGCTGAAGGCAATCCTATTAAATTAATTGGTGCTGCTGCCCGGTGACTTTACTGAACCTGTTTAAGATGGAAACCATTCCTAAGACTACTCTTCATCACTGTGTCTGAAAGATCCAAGTGCAACTGAAGCAAGCCATACTTTTAAAAAGATACCTTTTCCCTGAAAAATCACCATATCACCTGACTCTCTGTAACCAGTTGGTCAGGGAAACTGGAGGCAGCCTCCTACTCCTTTTGCTTAACCCATGGTAAAGAGCTAATTTAAAGACCTCCAAAATGGGAATTCCGGTTCATGAGCCAAATACCTTCCAACTATTGCTTCAGAGTCTATGGCATCAAGATTCCACACCCAGAATCCTAAAATGAATTCCAATTTTAACACTTCAAGAAAGTGTGGATGCTATAATAGATAAATATTGTGAGATTTTCTTTCCATACTCTCCAACAGATGATGGAAAAGAAATTTTGATGTTCTGATTGCAGATGAACCTAGTTAGGAGTCCCATGACTGTATCTCTTTCAAATGGTTAAAAATTAAACCTTTGCTCAAGATTTGGTTTGAATCCAGCCATCCATCTTTTAATCAGGTATTAAACTGTGGTCTCACCTTGTTTCTTAGATGGATGTGAGAGGTGCCATCGTATTATAAAAACAATGGAATTTTGTCTACTTTCTGGTCAATATTTATTCTTCAATCCATGACTCAAAAAAACTTATTTGATAAACGATCATCATTAACTTTCTCCTTACTGATGCTGCCTGACTTTAGCATTTGCTGCAAAATGCTTCCAGCCTTTAGTGTTTTTATTGAATGCAGATTATCTGATAATTACAACATTGTTAATGATGGGAACTTAATGAGCACAAATTGGCTGTTTCACTTCCCACATTAATATCTATACTTCAAGAGTATTCACTGCCTGCAAATTGCTTTGAGACATTTTGAGATCCTGAAAGATGCTATACAAATACCAAAAAGCTTGTGTTTCGTTCCAAAAACCAAAAATCCAAAATGTTTAAATATGTTGTGAGTTGCTACACTTCTGCCTTCCAGCGTTTTCTGATTACTGTGGACAGTATTGTTAAGCACTGCAGAATCCGACACTGTGCATTTAATTGTTCTTTATTTCAATGAAAACAATGAGAATTTGTCAACTTAAATTCAGTTTTGGACAAGTTGCAAAAATGTTTCTGCAGTCCTCAAGGCTCAAAACTCAACAAATGTTTCTTGAATGATGCACAACAGAACAGAATAGATGCTTGTAACATGTCATGATCATCCACAAGGGATGCTGTTGCTATCTAAACACACATAAACATATTCTTATATCCTGACAACTACTATTTGTTAACATCTCATGAATGTATGTTATAAACACTAGCATCTACAAGATGAATACATCTCACTAAAATTTAACACTGGATTACTATATAAGTGACTTGTTTTTACTTGTGCATTTGGATTAAACAGTAAGCACGCCTAAATGGGGAAAGAAAAGTGAAAAATGGGACTGTACCTTTTCTCCACTTGTTGCTGATTAGCATTTAAATCCCAAAACGATTTGAAGCAGATCAGTGGATGCTTACCTTGCATTAAAAATCTCAGTGAAGGGATTATTTGTGAGAAATCACCAGTCATGGGATATTACAAAGGACTTTCCCTTCTGAGGTAATGAGAATAACGATGAATGTGATGATTTAAATGAGTGAGAGTTCACTGATCAGAAATTCACCATCAAGTTAAACAGCACAATTATGTTGTCCCTCCCAAAATAGCGACACAAATTTTCACCATCATGGCAAGTAGTTTACTTTTCTATGTATTTACATTTCATTGATTATATTTTTGAAAATTCATTTCTGGGATGTGGGTGTTGCTGACGTGGCCAGCATTTATTTCCCATCCCTAGTTGCCCTTGAGAAGGTGGGGGTGAGCTGCCTTCTTGAACCCCTGCAATCCACCTGACCTGGGTCCACAATGCCATTAGGGAGGGAATTCCAGGATTTTGGCCCAGCGACAGTGAAGGAACTCGGATATGTTTCCAACTCAGGATGGTGAATGACTTTGAGGGGAGCTTGAAGGTGGTGGTGTTCCCATGTATCTGCTGCCCTTGTCCTTCTAGATGGAAGTGATTGTGGGTTTGGAAGGTGCTGTCTGAGAATTTCTGGTGAATTTCTGCAGTGCATCTTGGAGATAAAACACACTGCGGGTACTGAGCGCCAGTGGTGGAGGTAGTGGATGTTTGTGGGTATAGTGCCAATCATGTGGGTTGCTTTGTCCTGGATGGTATCAAGCTTCTTGAGTATTGTTGGAACTGTAGTCATCCATGCAAATGGGGAATATTCCATCACACACCTGACTTGTGCCTTGTAGGTGGAGGACAGGCTTTGAGGATTCAGGAGGTCAGTTAGTTGCCGCAGTATTCCTAGCCTCTGACCTCCTCTTGTAGCCAATATATTTATGTGGTGGGTCCAGTTGAATTCCTGGTCAATGATAACCCCCAGGACACTGATAATATCTCACCGTATTAATTAATTTTCCCCTCAAACAAAAAACTGTTTCCAAAAATCAACAATATAAACTGAGCGGATATGTGTCACGTTGCGTATTCTGTCTTGTATCGGAGTGAGCTTATGGCTGTGCTAATCATTTTCCTTCTCTCTACTTGAAATGGAACCACTGCAACTGCATCAGGTGCCTCTACAATGTCAATGGGCACAGTAGTCATGATTTGGAGATGCCGGTGTTGGACTGGGGTGTGAGAAGCGGAGCTCCGAAAGCTAGTGTGCTTCCAATTAAACCTGTTGGACTATAACCTGGTGTTATGTGATTTTTAACAATAGACACAGTGACATTCTGAACTCCCTATCCACACTGAGCAACGTCAATGCATCAGGCTATGTGTAACTTTGTCAGACTGGTTCTCTCACAACTAGGTTTGTGTGGGGCAAGCTCCAGCTCAGAGATAGTGTTTCAGTGCAGAAGGAAAGCCAGCATCCTCTGGCCAAGGAGGATGGCTTACATGTTGCTGTCTGGCCATGTGCTGCCTCAATGTCAGATGGAACATGGCAAACAAATCACATGCTTAAAAACTGTGATAATGTGTGAAAGTCAAAGTGGACTTATTGGAGTTAGGTTGGGCTCCAATCAGTTGTGGTACTTCCACAGTTAGTCCAGTGTTTGGGTTATTTCTAGTCTCAGGGCTTGGCTATGGTCAGTCAGGTGCCAAACCGGGAATCCACATCATTACAGTCTATGAGGTCGGGGCACAGTCAGATCCAGAATTTAAATGGAAGCAGCCAAGGCCTTCTTACAAGTCAGCCACCAGGATACTATTGTGAACTCAGTTTGGGGAATGGGCTGCAATTATTCAGAGCGGGGGGGGGGGGGGGGGATGGTGAAAGGTCAGTAGTGTCATACGAATCAAAAGGCATGAGGAGACATGTCAAACAGAGGGATAATCTAGGGTTATGAATGCAAATAGAACCTTACCATATTGGTCCAAAATCAACTGCATGGAAATAACATTTCAATGTGGAGTAAAGAGCCTCTGGAGTGGGAGGGGTAAGTAACTGATTTTGGTTTGGGATGGTAGGGATGGGGTTTGGAGGTGGGGGAGGGCGAGTGCAGCACTAGAGTGTGAGGCCATCGCCACGGGGTAACTGACAGCAATCACCAAGCCTGCAGTGATTGAGCAATGCTATTCATCTGCATTCAATTCGCAGCTAATCTGGAAGTCATCATTCATCTGAACATCTGATTCCAAAATGTAATCATGAACTAATCATTTGCAGTGCATTGATTGCCAGACTCAATGGAGCAAGGTACTCTCAACAACAACCTTGTCTTCCCAAAATGGCCAAGGGACAAAATCCCAAGGACTGCAAGCCAATGGATGAAAACTGCTATATCCGCATATCCCACAAGGAAAAACCAACAAAAATGGCAAGCGATACATCCTGAACTACCTTGTCTTATGCAATTGAAAATAGAGGATCAGGATGACCAATACATTCATATCTAAGTAGTACTGTCTGTTTTCTTTTTAAGCATTTCTCATTTTTAAATACAATAGGTCAATGGGCTGAAAAATGGCAGATGAAGTTCAATCTGGATAAATATGAGGTATTGCAGTTTGGTACAACAAACAAGGGTGGGGCTTATACAATTAATGGTAGGGCCATGGGTAATGTTGTAGAACAGAGGGACTCAGGAGTTCAGGTGCGTAATTCTTTGAAGTTTGCGTCATATGGAGACAGGGTGGTTAAAAAGGTGCACTTACATTCATTGTTCAATTGTTTGAGTATAGGAGTTGGGAAGTCACGTTGTACAGGACATAGTGAGGCCCCTTCTGCAATACTGTGTCCAGTTCTGGTCGCCCAATTATAGGAAGTATATCATTAATCTGGAGAGGATTCACAAGAGCTTTACCAGGAAGTTGCCAGGTATAGAAGGTTTGAGTTATAAAGAAAGAGTGGCTAGGTGGAGACGTTTTTTGCACTGGAGCGTAGAAGGTTGAGGGGTAACCTGATAGAAGTTTATAAGATAATGAGGTATAGATATACTTAATGGTAATTGTCGTTTCCCTAGGATGGGGGGATTTCAAGATGAGAAGTCATATTTTTAAGGTGAGAGGAGAGAGATTTAAAAGAGACACGAGGGGCAAATTTTTACACAGAGGGTAGTTCACATGTGAAATGAACTTCCTGAGGAAGTGGTGGGTGTGGGTACAATTACAACATTTAAAGGACATTGGAATAAGTTTGTGTACAGGAAAGGTTTGGAGGGATATGGGCCAGGAGCAGGCTGGTGGGACTAGTTTAGTTTGGGATTATGTTCGGCATGGACTGGTTGGACCGAAGGGTCCGTTTCTGCGCTGTATGACTCTTTGACTCTAAGACATTACTACCAAACAGAATGGAGAGGACTATTGGAATTTGACTGCATGGTAGCTTTGTTGAGTCACTTTACATGAGGTTAGGATATATCATTCGAATCTCTGGGAGCACAATAGGTTTAATTCCTTGTTTTGGCAACACACTGAATCTGTAACATTCAGCTTCATTACAAAGCAAACAGAGGGGTTTCAGGGCTCCGACATACCTTCAACGGCATTTGTTTAATCTCTCTTACCTTTTCTCATTGGGCATTTCAACTTAGGAATGAATGGCCAGAGTATCTGGCTGTGCTTCCAAAGGTGCTACTAATCCAATGAAACTGATGCAGAATACGGGAGAGTGAACATGTTCTGCGGGTCGCACGTGAACAGAAGCCACGACTGGGTACTGTGCTGCAGCCAGAGGGAAAAGTGGCAGGACAAGTTCTACTGAGGAAATCAAAAGCTCCAACAGGCAATCGCATCTACAGACTTTGGTGCAGCTTTCTGAAAATGACTTGTCGAGGAGAAAGTGAGGGCTGCAGATCAGAATCAAAGAGAATGGTGCTGGTAAAGTCCTGATGAAGGGCTTCTGTCCGAAACATCAACTCTCCTGCTCTTCAGATGCTGCCTGATCAGCTGTGCTTTTCTAGCACCACACTCTTCGACTCTGGAAATGACTGTCACCCAGTGCAGAAGGAAAGAGATGTTCCCAACCATCAGGTCATGTGGATGCCAGATACTGACCTGATATGGACCTGGTGGCAATCACATCCTGGTAACTCTCACCATTAATGCGGTTTTGTGTTTTTTTTTTAAATAGGAGAAAGTGAGGACTGCAGATGCTGGAGATCAGAGCTGAAAAATGTGTTGCTGGAAAAGCACAGCAGGTCAGGCAGCATCCAAGGAGCAAGAGAATTGATGTTTCGGGCATAAGCCCTTCTTCAGGAATGACCTTCCTCATTCCTGAAGAAGGGCTTATGCCCAAAACGGCGATTCTCCTGCTCCTTGGATGCTGCCTGACCTGCTGCGCTTTTCCAGCAACACATTTTTCAGCTTTTTTTTAAGTTGGCCATTTCAGAAAACAATTGGATATCCTTGTGGTATTTCACATCCCTCAACCCACAAATGCATCTGGGGTGGACAGTGAGAACCTTGAGATACACCAAGACCAACATGGAAGAGAAGACAACACACCAAGTGGTTTAGAAATCTATAACGGCAGATTGAGCTTTATAGCTCTGTGCCACTAGGACATCTGTGCTAAATGAAGACCTTTTATTTATAATTTTGTCATTTGAGCAATTGCAGACCGTCCTCTGCTTGGTGGAGCACAAATTTCGAAGGAGTTATCTTGCTGTTGCTGTTCATTATACTAGTTAGTAAAATGTTCAGTTCTTCATTTCAATGTGCATGTCACATACTCACTTGTATGAAAGCTAAGGTGCCTTGCTTGAGTCTAGAATTAGCAATACAAAGGGACTTCCATTACACTGTGCTCCAAGGTGTTTTTCCTAAAATTACCCTCGTGCCAAAGACATATGGATCCCATCTCGGAATGCATTTCTTCATGAGGATTGCCAAGGTGTCACTCATTCAGAGTTTGCTTCTTCAGAGCATTCCTTCAACATTATGCCTTCAAAACTCTGGTGCTCTAAGCCTTCACTAGACCCTTGCTAAGTCCAAGCATCCTCTATAACAGTGTTACAACTACAATGATAGACAAGCAGGAGGCTGGAAGAACACAGCAAGCCAGGCAGCATCAGGAGGTGGAGAAGTCAACGTTTCTCCTGAAGAAGGGTTACACCCAAAACATTGACTTCTCCACCTCCTGATGCTGCCTGGCTTGCTGTGTTCTTCGAACCTCCTGCTTGTCTACCTTGGATTCCAGCATCTGCTGTTTTTTTGTCTTTTACAAATACAAAGAACTGGGTGTAGGTTTGCTCGCTGAGCTGGAAGGTTAGTTTTCAGACATTTCATCACTACTAGGTAACATCATCAGGGAGACTCGAGATGAAGCACTTGTGGCATGGCCCGTTTTCTATTTTTGTGTTTAGGTTTCCTTGGGTTGGTGATGTTATTTCCTGTGGTGACATTACTTCCTGTTCTTTTTCTCAGGGGGTGGTAAATGGGATCCAGGTCAATGTGTTTGTTGATAGAGGTCAGGTTGGTAAACCATGTTTCTAGGGATTCTCGTGTGTGTCTCTGTTTGACTTGTCCTAGGATGGATGTGTTGTCCCAAAGTAGTGTCCTTCATCATCTGTATGTAAGGATATTAGTGAGAAAGGGTCATTTTTTTTGTGGTTAGTTAATGTTCTTGTATCCTGGTGGCTAGTTTTCTGCCTGTTTGTCCAATGTAGTGTTTGTTACAGTTCTTACAAGGTACTTTGTGAAGGACATTAGTTTTGCTTGTCGTCTGTATAGGGCCTTTCAAGTTCATTAGCTGTTGTTTTAATGTGTTGGTGGGTTTGTGGGCTACCATGATACCAAGAGGTCTAAGTAGTCCGGCAGTCATTTCTGAGATGTAGGGGAGAGTGGCTAGGATTTCTGGACGTGTTTGTCTGCTTGTTGGGGTTTATTGTTGACAAATTGGTGGACTGTATTCATTTAATACACTGTATCGGTGATTTTCCTCTGCTCTACTTAGTTCCTCTGTGCTGCAGTGTGTGGTGGCAATAATGTTCTAATGCAGCTTCGTCACCACAGGAAATGACATCACAAACCCAAGGAAACCTAAACACATAAATAGAAAGCAGGCCATGCCAAACCTCACCTCTGAACAGCTTGATTAGAAAATACCTAAGAACTGTGCTTTGGTCTACTGTGGAGTATTGGTACAGTTCCTATCCTTGGACTGAGAATCATTAAGGCTCTTACAACACGGAACAGTGAATTGATGTTAATTATTCCTTCCCCTCCATAAATGCTTGAAATTTGGCTCTTCAAATGAACACAAAATCTAAGGAATTTGCTTAAATGTTTTAAAAAGAACCACAGATTTATCGAAAATGTTGAGCTAATGACCTCTCACATTCATACTTATCTTTGTGACATTGCATTGAATAATCTTTACATAAGTAGCAAACACAGGTGCAAGCTGTCAAAAACATAACATTTTTGAAAAACAACATGTATAAAACAGCCCCTTGAAACTCAACTGTGCCAATAAATAAACCATCAGCAACAGTTGTACAACATTATACATAAATTTCACCTCATCGTGCTGGCACGGTCAATAAACATCCAGGCAATCTAATCCCATTTCCAGCACTTGGCTTGTAGCCTTGTATGCTATGGAGATTTAAGGATTCATCAAAAAAGTTCATGAGTCTTGAGGGTTTCCACCTCGAACATCCTTTTAGATAGGGAGTTCCAGATAGTCACAACTCTCCGGGTGAAAAAAAATCTCACATCCTCTATAAACCGCCTGCTCCTTACCTTAAAACTGGTCCCATGGTTGTTGACCCATCTACGAAGGGAAAAAGTTCCTGCTTATCTACCTTGTCTGTGGCCCCAGAACACTGTACCCCTCAATCAGATCCTTCCTTGCCTTCTCTGCTTGAAAAAAACAATCCCAGTCTCTCTGTAGAGCTGAATCGTTTCAGTGCACGCTACATCCTGGTGAATTTCCTCTGCACTTTCTATTTGGGGCAGCATAGTGGTTAGCACTGCTACCTCACAGTGCCAGAGATGTGGGTTTGAAGCCACCCTCAGGCAAACTGTCTTTGTGGAATTTGCCCATTCTCCACATGTCTGTGTGGGTTTCCTCTGGGCACTTCATTTTGGGTTGGTTAGCCATGCTGACATTGTCCATAGTATCCTGGAGTGTGCAGGTTGGGGAGACTGGTCATGGGGAGGTGCAGCGTTACTGGGATAAGGTTGGAGGGCTGGGTTGGATGCTCTTCCCAGGGTCAGTGTGAACTTGATGGGCCAAGTGTTCTGCTTCTAAACTGTAGGGATTCTATGATTCTACTGTAAATCATATCTTTCCATTAGTATGGATCGAGAACTGGAAGCAGTTCTCCAGCTATGACCTTACTAGTGATTTCTACAGCTCCATCATAACCTTCTTGCTCTTGTATACAATGCCTCAACTAATTGAGCCACTTACCATGCTGTTTCCAGGGATGGCGGGACTGACATACGAGAGGAGATTGACTGAGTTAGGATTGTTTTCACTGGAGTTCAGACAAATGAGGGGAGATCGCAGAGACTTTTAACATTCTAACAGAACTAGACAGGTAGATGCAGAGAAGATGCTCCCAATGGAGGGTGTATCCAGAACCAGGCGCCACAGTCTGAAGATTTGGGGTGGACCATTTAGGATGGAGATGAGGAAATATTTCTTCACCCAGACAGTGGTGAGCCTGTGGAATTCATTCCACAGAAAGTAGTTGATGCCAAAACATTGAATTTATTCAAGAGACGGCTAGATATAGCACTTAGTGCAAGTGGGATCAAAGATTAGGCTATTCAGTTGGATGATCAGCCATGATGATGATGAATGGTGGAGCAGGCTCAAAGGGTCGAATGGCCTCCTCCTGCTCCTTACTTCTATGTTTCCATATCTTCTTAACTACTTTATCAACTTGACTTACTGTCTTCAAGGATCTATGGAAATGCACACCAAGGTCCCTCTGTACTTCCAAGGTTTTAACATTTAACGTGTATTTCATTAATTTGTTCATTCTCCCAAAATGCATCACCTCACACTTCCACTTGCACGTAAGGGAAGATGACTGGTGCAGAACTCAGTGCTGAAGAGCCAACTCAACAGGTACCCATTCAGTTTTTGGTCTCAAATTTTTCAAGCATCAAGTTTCTTGATTGTATAGAAGTTATTACAGAAGAGAATGTTAATTGTGTAATTAATGAGATGCTTATGCTTGTTAATAGGCTACCTGTATATGATGTTGAAATGGTGATCTCACCCTCTAAGAATTAAATTTTGGACTGTTCTTTTGTGACAGCAAGAATCTGATATTTGGAATCTCACCCAATTAATTCATCAGCCATTAATTAGCTGCCATTGTTCCCATGACCACAATAGAGGGGGAAGACTTGCCCTTAATTCTATAGAGTCTATCTTTGAAGAAGTTCAACTCACAGGAACATCTTTGGTGCAACTGCATTTATATATTCAACTGCTGGGCTAATAAGGAATGAAGACTGACAAAGTTAATTATTACATGACATTATATTGGACAATCTCTAAATAACTTGCAAAACCAGCTGCAAGTTGTGAAAAACAACATTTCTGAAAAACAAAATGCATAAAAAATGCCCCTTGGTACTCAACTGCGCCAATAAATTAAACCATCTGCAACTGTCATATAACATCATACAATAATTTTGTTTACATAATTTCTATACCAATCTGTTCGGAGATGCTATTCTACATCTCTGGAGCAGCTAGGACTTGAACCTAGGTCTCTAGTTTCAGAGGTAGGGTCGCAGTCATTATACCATGACCCCTAGTAAGTTTGTTTAAATTAGATTGTGTGACCCTGAGAGCCTGACCTCCAAATGAAATAGGAACAGAGTCAGACTATTTGTCACCTTGAACCTGTCCCATTATTAGACATGCTTACAGCTGATCCAACATTCCCCACATCCACTTTCCTGCCTTTTCTCTGTAACCCTGTTATCCATTATCCATTATCCAGGAGAAACAAATTGAAAGGGGAAATAATAAAGTTCCTACTTTTATGTGAAGTAACACCAAAACATAGACATCACCTCATGGATTAGTGCAAAGTTTCCACATGCAATTCAGAAAAGCCTTTGTCAATGGGATGAATCGTGCCATATTTTGGGAAAGTACAAATTTTGTCAAGTTTCATGGAGGGATTTCTTTTTCCATGAGATCCAGAGAGTTACACTGTTATCCTAAATTTACCTTGTTAAATAGATACCACACCCTGAAAATGCCTCTCACACCAACTAAACCACTTGCTGTAGCCAGATGTTCTAACTCTAGCTGGGTCACCCCAGGATCCCTGGCACTGTTATCACCTTAAAAACCTGGTATGAACCTGGTCAATGTTGTCAACCCAGAACTGTCCTGCACGATTCGTGACATTTAACCTGGGCATGACAGATAGGGATAAACTGGCAACTTGCTTTGCGGACAGAACCTGGAAGTCTTGTTGCATGGGTTGGTACATAGGAGGGATTTCCTCTTCCTCAGGATGACCAGAGGAAGCTTCAATACTAGAATGTGCCAGCCTGGGTCAGGGCAATCTCAACTGGCTGGCTGAAAGAACACCCAGCAGTGAAACATAAGGATCAACGACCTTGGTTGCTTTGCCAGTGAAATTGCCACTATCATTTCTCTGCCATTTCATCCATCTCCCACCAAGTTTCAGGCTCTACCACTCTCACTATTGCATATGACATCTCCCTCGGTATGTCGTATCCACATAATTCTGCACAACCCCATCCTTGCATTCTCTCTACGCTGTCCACTCACTCACTCAGGACATCTCACCTTCTTTCCCCTACCTGGCCCAGCACTAACAGCTGTGCCTCTTACTTTGATATCACTCAATCTCTCTTATATTCCAGGAGAAAACAGAGTGCAATAGTACAGGAAGAGCCTCAGCGAGTGGATGGGTGCCCAGGTTTCGGCCTCTCACCCTCTACAAGGAGCTGATCCTGACCCTGACTGCCATGAAGACCCGCACCCACATCTGTGGACTGATATCAGAGGCAGCCTTTCACTTTGTATTTTACAACTTCTTGACCAAAGAGTGTTTTCCTTAACTCGACTGAGGACCACTCCTCTTAGCCTTTTGGACGTAGCCATTAACTTGAACCACAGGCCATGTGTTTGCCACAACGTGCTGTTGTGAGATTGCCACAGCATGGTGTTATACTATAACATGTCCACTCCCTTGAGAGATTACTGCCTCCGGCCGTGGCAAGACTGCAGGTATTTTGTTTGATGCTAAAACCCCCTACAATTTTGAAGGAAGTACTGAAGCGGAGGGACCTCGGGGTTCATGTGCAGAATTCGCAGAAGGCGGCTAGTTGAAACAAATGTTAAGGCAGCTTTTTGGATCCTTGAGTTTATAAGTAGAGAGATAGAGTATAAAAGTAAGGAAGTGATGATACACCTGTACAAATCATTGGGCAGACCACAGTTGGACTATTGTGTTCAGTTCTGGCATCTTAAGACATAGAATATTACAATGCAGTACAGGTCCTCCAGCCTTTGAAGTTGCATCAACCTGTGGAACAAATCTGAAGCCCACCTAAACTATACTATTCCATTCTTGTCCATATGTTTATCCAATGACCATTTAAATGCGCTTAGAGTTGGCGAGTCTACTATTGTTGCAGGCTGGGTATTCCACACCCCTGTTACTCTCTGAATAAAGAAACTACCTCAGATATCTGTCCTATATCTATCACCCCTCAATTTAAAGCTATGTCTCTTTGTGCTAACCATCACCATCCGAGGAAAAAGGCTCTCACTATCCACCCTATCTAACCCTCTGATTATCTTATATTAGTCAATATATATCTACTTATATATCAATACCAGGTTTATATCTATTAAGTCACTTCAAAACATTCTACTTTCTAATGAAAACAGCCTCACATTCCTCAGGCTTTCCTCATAAGTCCTTCCCTCCTTACCAGGTAACATCCTGACCCCTTTTCAAAGCTTCCACATCCTTCCTAATATGCGGTGACCAGAACTGTACGCAATACTCCAGATGCAGCCTAACCAGAGTTTTAGTATAGCTCAAGCATGACCTCCTGGCTCCAAAACTCAATCCCTCTACCAGTAAAAGCCACCACATTGTATGCCTTCTTAACAACCCTATCAACCTGGGTGGCAACTTTCAGGGATCTATGCACAAGGACACAGATCTCTTTGCCCATCGACACTACTAAGAATCTTACCATTAGCCCAGTACTCTTTATTCCTGTTACTTCTTCCAAAGTGAATCACCACACACTTTTCCACATCAAACTCCATTTGCTACCTCTCAGCCCAGCTCTGCAGTTTATCTATGTCCCTCTGTAACCTGCAACAGCTTTGACACTATCCACAACTCCACTGACCTTAGTGTCATCTGTAAATTTACTAACCCATCCTTCTACACCCTCATCCAGGTCATTTATAAAAATGACAAACAGCAGTGGCCCCAAAACAGATCCTTGAGGTACAGCACAAATAACTGAACTCCAGGATGAACATTTCCATTCAAGCACTACCCAGTGTCTTCTTTCAGCTTGTCAATTTCTGAACCTTATTTAAGGTAGGAAGTTAAAACCCTGGAGAGATCACAAAGGGGGGTTTACTAGAATGATAGCAGGAATGAGGGATTTTAAATACAAAGGAAAAAAAAATAGAGAAATTGGGCTAATTCTCCTTGGAGCAGAGAAGGTGAAGAAGTAACCTTATTGAGGTGTTCAAAATTATGAACAATTTTGACAGGAGACAGGAAGATATTCTGTAGATATTAATTCATATGTTATTAATGTTATGGACCAGGTCAGACCTCCACAAAACATTTTAAGAAGGTAGCCTAGACCCTAACTTTTTCTTATTTTAAAGGTAGATGTGGAGCGGATATTCCAGGTGTGAAGCAGCTGGTCAAACCACTCAGCTTTAAGTAAAACAGAATTTATTTAAACACAATGGTTCAAACATCTGATGAACTGTGGGACCTTGTTTTCACTGTAGCTGCTTCCCCGTGACGAGCAGTTTCTGACTGCCTGCTTAAAAAAAAACTAGAAAAAATCCTGAATTGACAGAGCTGGCTACTCCCCTGCGATTGTTGAAGTAGTCATTTCCAGACATATTGGCACTTCGGCCTTTGCGAACCCTCTTGAAACAAAACAAGGAGAAAACAACCTTGTGAAAGGGGCAGCATAATCACAGTAACTAGTGGTCACAATTTCAAGATTGTCAGCAAGAGAGCTAGGAGTGAGAGGAAGAAAAACTTTGTTTGGTATGCTTGCCTTTATTGGTCATTGCATTGAGTATAGGGGTTAGGAGGTCATGTTGCAGCTGTACAGGACATTGGTTAGGCCACTATTGGAATATTGCATACAATCCTGGTCTCCCTGCTACAGGAAAGATGGTGTGAAACTTGAAAGTGTTCAGAAAAAAATTGCAAAAAATGTTGCCAGAGTTAGAGGGTTTGAGATATAGGGAGAGGCTGAATGGACTGCGGCTATTTTCCCTGGAGCATCAGAGGCTGAGGGGTGACCTAATGCTCATTTATATAATCATGAGGGGCATGGTTGGGGAAGTAGACAAGCTCTTTTCCCAGGGTGTGGGAGTCCAAAACTAGAAGCCATATGTTTAAGGTGAGAGGGGAAAGATGTAAAAGGGACCTAAGGGACAGCTTTTTCACACAGAGGGTGGTACAGCGATGGAATGAGTTGCCTGAGGAAGTGGTGGAGGCTGGTACAATTACAACTTTTAAAAAGCATCTGGATGGGTATATGAATAGGAAGGATTTAGAGGGATATGGGCCAAATGCTGGCAAATGGAACTAGATTTATATAGGATATCTAGTCAGCGTGGATGAGTTGGGCTGAAGGGCCCGTTTCCGTGCTGGATATCTCTATTACCCTATGACTTGACTGAGAGTTGTTAGGATTTGGAATATGCTGTCTGGGAGGGTGGTGGAGGTGGATGCCACAGGAACATGCATAAGAAATCTGGGTATATATTTGATAGTGATGAAGTTAGAGGTCTATGGAGATGGAGACGGGAGAATGGGACTAGTTGGGTAGCTCTTTTGGGAGCTGGTACAGACATGATGGATCGAATAGCCTCCTGTTACATTGTAAAAATCCATGCTTCTATTCGAATAATTCTAAAAGGCAAATTAAGATATCGTGCACCTGTTAACTCCAGTTGAGAAGGCAAGGCAAAGCAGGGAAACTGAACATCCAGGTCAGTACTGAATGAGTGAGCCACTATGAGAATAAGCAAGCAACCCTGGATGCAGCATGGACCAATTGGCAAAATGGGTGTCTGTCCAAGTGCACACAGCCTTCCAATAAGAATTATTGACACACCCCAAAGTGCACTCTGATAGCACCGTGGCATACTATAAGTGTATTGGAGGTATATTGTCATTGACACGCTGGCACTATTGGATACCAACTTCTATAGTTGCGGATGCGGGCGGTTGCTGCCCTGGGCTGTGCCCTGAGGCCTTGGTACCAGGTGTGAAAGATGGAGCTCTGAAGGAGCAAGCAGTGATCTGGAGTCCTACTCGGTACTCTCAAGGAGAAAGTAAGGACTGCAGATCAGAGTCAAGAGTGCGGTGCTGGAAGTTGTCTATTCATATCCCATTTGACTGCTCTTCTGTGGCAGTTTTCCGTTATAAATTCTTACCCAATGATAAGGCAGCATCTGAGGATTAGATTAGATTCCCTACAGTGTGGAAACAGGTCCTTCGGCCCAACCAGTCTACCCTGACCCTCCGAAGAGTAACCCACCCAGACCCATTTCCCTCTGACTAATGCGCCTAGCACTATGGGCAATTTAGCATGGTTAATTCACCTGACTTGCACATCTTTGGACTGTGGGCCAGGAGGAAACCCACACAGACAGTCGCCTGAGGCTGGAATCGAACCCAGGACCCTGGTGCTGTGAGGCAGCAGTGCTAACCACTGAGCCACCGTGCCATGCAGGGATCAGGCGAATCAACATTTTGGACATAAGCCCTTCATCTGACTTCCATGTTGGGAATTTTCAAAGTGTGTTTAATCCCTGACTTGATAAAATTGATGAGCTAAGGTTAGGTAATGATCCTAGTTACCAGGAATGAAAACCCTAGTTACTAGTGTCATTGAAGCACAGAATTGTCAGATCACAGAATGACGCCATTCAGCTCATCTTTCCTGCACTCGTTCGAATACTAGTGCCAATCTTCTTTTCCTCTATAACCCTGCGAACCATTTCTATCCAATGCTCTCTTGAACCTACCTTCACTATATTTCCAGGCAGTGCATTCCATACCCTAATTACTCGCTGTGTGAAAAAGTTTGTTTGTTTCTCATATCACTGTTCCTTCGATTACACATCATTTTAAATCAATGCCCTTTCATTTTGAATCCATTTCCAAGCAGGAACAGCATCTCCTTATCTACTCTATTCCCACCTGCTCATGATTTTGCAAACTTCTATTAAATCTCCTCTCAGCCTTCCACTCTCCAAAGAGAACAGTCCCAACCTCTTCAATCGATCCTCAAAATGGCAGTTTCTCATTCCTGCCTCAGGGTAGCAGCCACCCATGCCTCGTATCTACAGATGTTGGTATCCAATAGGTATCCAGCCCGTCAATAACAATATGGTATACCTCCAATCCACTTATTGTGTGCTATGATACTATCATTCTGCACTTTGGGATGCATCAATAATTATATAATAGGATTATATAAATCCTCTTGCAGCTCAATAGTGGGAATCTCATCTCAATATGCAAAACTAGGTTGGAAAATGAGACTTCTCACTACCAGCATCAGGTAGTGTAGGATTTCTCATGCAATTCTCCCAACTTTCTCACTATGGTCCACATCCTGATAAGATTCCACCTAATGTGCCTTGCAACACCTCACAGGCATTATGAAGTCTTCAACATTTGAAATTTAAGAATTATCCTCATGGTGCACACTGCATAGCCCATCAGATCATTTTATTCCACTTAATCCAAAGAGGTCCTCAGCTGGAGTTGTCTATTCATATCCCATTTGACTGCTCTTCTGTGGCAGTTTTCCGCTATAAATTCTTACCCAATGATAATTGATGTCGTTGTCCTGGTCATGTTATGAGAATTCTCCCAAACCCCTGCACTTAACGATAGGGCACTCTTAGAATTACCAGGAACAATCATAAATAATGTTTACAGCCACAGGATGGTGTACAGAGCAAATCAAACAGAAGGGACCAGAAGCTAAACTTGAAGAAGCAAATAATAATCAGTGAGAGAATTGGGAGTCCCTATCTGAGGATGCTCAGGATCCAGATCTCTGGTTTAAAAATGAAAATGATGGATTGGGAAGAGTTTATGGCACAATGTAATGTTACTCAAGTAATCCAGACACTCAGGTCAATGCTATGGGATCAATTGATGCAAGTCCTGCCAATGGCAACCAGTAAAGTTTAAACTGGTTGTTTATAAAAGCCCATCTGGTTCATTAACATGCTTTAGTGAAGGATATTTTTCATCCTCACCTGGATTGCCTTCGACATGCAAGGTTATGTCATTAGCATTGTCATTGGCCAGATCCTACCTGCCCTCTGAAATGACCCAACAATCCACTCAGGTTTGGAATAAATGGGAAATGCTGGTCTTGTCAGTTATGCCTATAGCCCAAGGAGGAGTCAAATAATAAATATGTGGAGCCACTAAAAATGTTTCTAAAAACGTTATTTTATGTGAAAATACATGGGACTCTAAGTCTGTACTATAAGACCAGAAGAAATGGGAACAGGAGTAGGCCATTCAGCCCCTCAATAGGATCATGGCTAATCTGCCATCCCCCATGTTCTCTTTCCTGCCCTTTTCCCAAAACACATGATTCCCTGACTGATCAAGGTTATGTCTACCAGAGTCTAAAAAATATCCTGCAACACTCTCTGAGGCAAAGGGTTCCAAAGACTCTCAGCCCTCAGAGAGAAGAAATCCTCATCTCAGTATTAAACTGGTGCCCCTTTATTCTGAGACTATGCCCTCTGGTCCTAGACTCTCCCATGTGGGGAAGCATTTCCTTAGTATTTGCTCTGTCAAGTCCCTTGAGAATGCTGTGTATTTCAAAGAGAAATTATGATAATGTGCTTAAAGTAATCCAATCCATCCTGTGTGCCAGCTACAGGACAACTAAGTATGCAAGTTAACTCAGTGAGCTGGAAGGTTTGTTTTCAGACATTTCGTCACCACGCTAGGAAACATCAGTGAGAGTCTCCGGTGAAGCACTGGTGGTATGTCCTGCCTCGCTATTAATAGGTCTTGGTTTCTTAAGGTGGGTGATGTCATTTCTGGTTGTTTTTTCAAGAGAAGGTATATTTCTTACCTTAAGAAACCAAGACCTATAAATAGAGAGGTGGGATATACCATCCGCGCTTCACTGGAGACTCACACTGATAATGTTACCTAGTATGGTGACGAAACATCTGAAAACAAACCTTCAAGCTTACTTACCATCAACCTGAGCTACAAATCTTCTCAAAAATCACTAACAGGACAACTAACACAGAGGCCATAAAGACTGCCCTAGCTCCTGCAATGAAGGCTCTGATAACTTTATGATCGGAGAAGGCTCTCCATTTCCATTCTCAAAGTTTTAGAAAACTGAATAGTACTTATAATTACAGAGAGTGACTGAACTCCTTGATAATTTTCAGCTCACCAGAAAGACCAACCTGAGGGTTGTTACTATACGCTTGCTTAATCAATAACAGTAATCAGTAATGAGTTTTGAGAAGATTTGTAACTCAGGTTGAGGTTATAGATGTAGATTTGCTCGCTGAGATGGAAGGGTCATTTTCAGGCATTTCGTCACCCTACTAGGTAACATCTCAGTGGGCTCAGGTGAAGCAATGCTGAAAATTCCTGCTTTCTATTCATAAGTTTGGGTTTCTTTGGGTTGGTGATGTCATTCCCTGGAGTGATGTTATTTCCCGTGGTGAAGTCACTTCCAGTTCCTTTTCTCAAGGTTTGGTAGACAGGGTCTAACACGATGTGTTTGTTGATAGAGTTCTGGTTGTGATGCCATACTTCTAGGAATTCTGGTGCGTATCTTTGTTTGGCTTGTCCTAGGATGGATGTATTGTTCCAGTTGAAGTGGTGTCCTTCCTTATCCGTATGTGAGGATACTAGTGAGAGAGGGTCATGTCTTTTTGTGGATAGTTGGTGTTCATGTATCCTAGTGGCTAGTTTTATACCTGTTTGTCCAATGTTGTGTTTGTTACAGTCCTTTTCACAGTATTTTGTAAATGACATTAGTTTTGCTTGTTGTCTGTGTAAGGTCTTTCAAGTTCATTAGCTGCTGTTTTAGTGTGTTGATGGGTTTGTGGGCTACAATGATGCCAAGAGGTCTGAGTAGTCTGGCAATCATTTCCAAGATGTCTTTGATGCAGGGGAGAGTGGCTAGGGTTTCTGGACGTGTTTTGTCTGCTTGTTTTGTCTGCAGCTGCATCAGAACATTAATTCAACGAGCCAGCAGAAAGGAACTACGCAGAGCAGAGGAAAATCACCTGTACAGTGTACTCAAAAATAAAGGTACCCAATGAACACAGTCTGCAGAGTTCTCAGCAACAAATCCAAACAAGCAGAAAAAACACGTCCAGAAACCCTAGCCACCCTCCCCTACTTCAAAGACATCTCGGAAATGACTGCCAGACTACTCAGACCCCTTGGCATCATTGTAGCCCACAAATCCAGGAACACACTAACACAGCAGCTAATAACTTGAAAAACCGAACACAGACAACAAGCCAAACTAATGTCATTTACAAAACACCGTGCAAGGACTGTAACAAGCACTACATTGGACAAACAGGCAGAAAACTAGCCACCAGGATACACGAACACCAACTAGCCACAAAAAGATATGACCCTAATTTACTAGTACCCTCACATACAGATGAGGAAGGACACCACTTCAACTGGGACAACACATCCATCCTTGGACAAGTCAAACAAAGACATGCACAAGAATTCCTAGAATCATGGCATTCCAACCGGAACTCTATCAACAAGCACATCAAGTTAGACCCTGTCTACCACCCCCTGAGAAAAGGAACAGGAAGTGACTTCACCACAGGAAATAACATCACCACAGGAAATGACATCACAAACCCAAAGAAACCCAAACATATAAATAGAAAGCAGGAATTTTCAGCATTGCTTAACCTGAGGCCCACTGAAGATGTTATCCAGTAGGGTGACAAAATGTCTGGAAATGAAACTTCCAGCTCAGCGAGCAAACCTACATCCAAACGTAATCAGTAACAACCTTGCTGAATCAATGTAAGGAGGATGTGGAAGTGCCAGTGTTGGACTGGGTTGGATAAGGTCAAAAATTGCATGACACCAAGTTATAGTCCAACAGGTTTATTTGAAACCACTAGCTTTCAGAGTACCTGATAAAGGAGCAGTGTTTCAAAAGCTAGTGATTTCAAATAAACATGTTGGACTATAACCTGGTGGCATGTGATTTTTGACAATGTAACAAAAGCAGTAGACATGGGATTGTAAATGGATGCTATTAATAGCAGCGATAATGCATTAAAGTAAGTCCCACACAAGATACTATTCGCTGAAATTGAAGCTTATGGAATTGAGGACAAGCCATTAGCCTGTACGGGAGATAGTCTCAGTGGATAGAGGCATAAGTGTACAAATTGACTGTGTGTGACTAGTAGAATCCCTCAAGGGCTTGCCAAAACCTCAATTATTTGCTATTTATTAATGACTTAAACCAAATCACACAGCAATCTGTCAATGATATAACGATGTGGCATTGCAATCAACTGCACATGGAATATATAAATTTACAATCCTGTTTAAAGAAATATAAGGTTTGGTAATGACAAACAGATTTCATCTGAGGCAGTTGCAACATCATCCACTTTTGGATGTAAACTGAATGATCAAAATACTGTCAGCTTGCACTCAGTTAGCTTCTACAGAGATGCCAAGAACTTTCCAAGTGGTGAAAATTACAAGCAGTGGAGGCGCACAGAAACTAAAGAGTCCTTGTGTGTAGATTGATGAAATTTCACAGCTAGGTACAAAACATATTCATAAACGGTAAATAGGATGGCCCTAGTTAGATTGCACCTTGAGTCCTGCAGGTTCTTGACAGCATACATTAGGAAAAGGACCTCTGGCTTGGAGGGAATGCAACACAGCTCTATCAGAATAATAGGCTATTGCCAAAAACCAGATCAAAGACTATGAGTAAAGACGGCTAAGGGGTTTTGGTCTAGGTTTCTGAACATTAAGAGGAACAGATAGGGACATAGATTGACAAAAACAATTTTTTCAAACAATTGAATCTGACTAAAATTTCAAAACATTTCTGGACTTAAAGAGTGGTGGAAGTTTGGGACTCTCATCCACAAGCAGGAGTTTTTCCTAGGTCAATTGTCAACTTCACACCCAAGACAGAAAGATTTCTGTTAAGAACATAGGAGATATATATGTGACAAACTGCAGTATATGGAGGCAAGCTATAGATCAATTCTGACATCGTTAACTGCAAAACAAAATGCAGAGAATAAATAACTTACTGTGATACATGATCAACGTTTTATGAGTTGACTTTCTTTATTCCTTATTTTTCTTTTCATTATGCGAGTTACAAATAATACCCTACCTGACCATCAGCTGTTTCCTGAAAGCATCTTCCCACATTCAGAGTTCTGGTTGGTGGTTGTGGTTGTGACTGTGGTTGTGACTGAGGTTGTGACTGAGGTTTGGGCTGGCCGTTTACATTTCCATTAGCATTAAGCTGTGACCTTTGTTGAACTGAATGGGTTGGCTGTTGCTCCTGTGACAGTTTTATGCTGTTCTTGATTGGAGTGTCAGGTACGGTTTTAACTCTTGCCACTTGATGAATCTGCACAGTGGCCTCTGGTGGGTGGTTTACGTGGATATTAACCAAGGACGGAAGCATTACAACTGTAGGGAAAATGGAATAACCATTCAAAATACTGGAAATTAACGATGCATGTTCTTTCAAACTGTATTATTTTCTTTGCCTTCACAACAATAAAGACAGTACTTCAATGCAGAACTTTTCAAAGATTACCTAATAGAAGAAGGACATCTAGCCACCATATTTGCAGCTCCTCTTCATCTAACAGACCAAAAAGTGGACAATTAAATATGTCAGGAGGTTGGAAAGGAGGTACACCGCAAATATTTTGGAAGACCACCTGGTCATCTATCTATTCATTTGAACAGAAAACAGCTGTGTTACAGGTGTCTTCAAGGGCTCAGTGGTTAGCACTGCTGCCTCACAGTGCCTGGGTGTGATTCCATCCTCGAGTGACTGTCAAACCATCTACAAAGACAAGAGGTGAATTCTGCTCAGGAAAAACAGGTCAGGGGCCTCTGAAATCATGGTGAACTTACGGTTCTATTTCCAACCTTGCTAAGACTGTGGTTACGTTGCCTGGGTTCTCAGTATAGATGGAAGGAAGTGAATAGCAAACTAATGTATTTCAAATATGTTTTTGCTTGAGGAGTGGGAAGCAGGGACTTAAACCTCCTCTCAATGCACGAAATGCTGGAGATCACAGTGGGTTAGGTAGCATCCATGGAGAGAGAGCAAAGTAACATTGAGTCTAGATGACTTCATCAGAGCTCTGATAGGAGACAGTGAGGCCTGCAGATGCTGGATATCAGAGTTGAGAGTGCGTTGCTGGAAAAGCAACCGAGGCCCGAAACGTCAATTTTCCTGCTCCTCGGATGCTGCCTGACCTGCTGTGCCTTGCCAGCAACACACTCTCAAATCAGAGCTCTGATGAAGAGTCATCTAGCCTCATGTATAGGATGGGCTAAAGTTGATGATATTTAACAGCTGCATGACCTGGAACGGGCCCTGTGAACATTCCTGTATGTGCTGAAAACAGCACAATTAACTTGTTTTTCTGTACGTCCTGTTTGTTGCACTGTATAGGAGAGAAGGGGAGAATTTCGTTCTGAGCTATTGGACTTCACCTCAGACCGGGATGGTGAAGGGTGCAAGGAATGAACCTAAGCCTCCAGACCAGCTATTGATTGAGCGGTACCCGATGGGCAGAAGGGCCTGAGACTTGTTGCTTTTATTTCCCTTTATTTTCTTTTTATTTTATTACTATAAGTGTTGGATTGGGCAGTAGCATTGTGGGGGTGGGGGCGAAGTTGGGAAGTTGGGAAGATGAATTCCTAGTGCGAATTCCTAGAATCATAGAATAGAGTCATAGAATCCTGACAAAGTGGAAACAGGCCCTTCGGCCCAACAACTCCACACCGACCCTCCGGAGAGTAACCCACCCAGACCCATTCCCCTACCCTATTATCCAATACTTACACCTGACTAATGCACCTCACCTCCACATCCCTGAACACTATGGTAAAAACAATGACTGCAGATGCTGGAAACCAGATTCTGGATTAGTGGTGCTGGAAGAGCACAGCAGGTCAGGCAGCATCCGAGGAGCAGTAAAATCGACGTTTTGGGCAAAAGCCCTTCATCAGGAACACTATGGGCAATTTAGAATGGCCAATTCATCTAACCTGCACATTTTGGATTGAGAGAGGAAACCAGAGCACCAGGAGGAAACCAACGCAGAAATGGGGAGAATGTGCAAACTTCACACTGACAGTCACTCTGGGGTGGAATCGAACCCGGATAGGAGAGGTACGGTTTAGATATCATAGTCGCACTTGCAAAAGAGAGAGAGAGAGAAAATGGTGGTGTTTTAACCAGAGGGTCACCATGTCTCAGACAAGGGGACAGGCTGAGAAGAATCCTTCACGGTAATCTCAGCTGGTGAAGGAATTGAACACACACTGTTGGCATCACTCTGCTCTGCAAAGCAGCCAACTGAGCTAAACAAAGTCCTTTAAAGAGAATCCAATACCATCTTCTCAAAGGTAAATGGACATTGAAATGTTGCCTTTGCATTTTGAAAATGATATCCCATTATTATCCTGAAAAATAGCCAACAGTAATGTAGAAATATGAATGAAATTATATTCAATAGGGGCAAAATAATTCTATCGACTCAAATTAAATATCTATCTAAATAGCACAAATTAACAATTTTTTCCACTCAGTGGACCAACTTTGACACTGATTTTAAGGTAAAAACATTGTAACTTATAATGACAATTCAGTGTAAATCCAAGAATTTGTCACATTACCTTGTTGGTTCGAAAGAGGCAGAGTATACACAGACTGCGAAGCTGATGAACGGGCAGGTACTGTCTTTGACACAGTTTGCTTTTCAGGAGGAACTGGAAGGTGGCAGAACTTCCCTGTTGAGTTTGATGGGCACCTGCACTTGTCTCTTCCAATGCAGTATCCTCCATTCAGGCAGGGGATCTGGCAGAAATCTATAACACAATTATAAGGAAGTCAGTAATGAGAACAATTGCTAATTGAATTGATTTATGCACCATTTGAACAATTGATTTCCTACTTCTGACAGCTCACTGGTGTTACTTAAGGGTCAAGAACAGGATGCTTCATGTGTGATTAAGAAACTCTCCTGAAAGATAATTAACAACTACTAATTGCCTTTGTTTGAATGTTGGCTCCTTAGGAGGTGACCTAAGAGACTCTGCCTGTTATTTAAAGGTAGTTAACACTATGATACTTAGCTTTTAAGCCCTTTTCCCCATATTTTTCAATTAAGATTGCTCTGTCAGTTACTTCCCCTTTCCATCTGACCATGAAATTAAAAATAATTAATATCTTACCAATAACCAGGACTGATGCTTTACTACCAAATGTAAAAGGCTTTACAGAGAATCACGTATATATTCTTGGTTAAAAACTACCCCAGAGCACTGAGAATTTTTATATAGTGTCAATTGTGACAAAGAAGTTCAAATAACTACAAGTCGCAAATTACTTGAATGCGAGGCTTTTTCCATCCTGTTTATCTATTATTAATTTGGTTTTCCTGTTAAGATACTCACTTACTTGCTGCATGTCTTTAGAAAAACTGTCTTAAGGCAAAGATTGAGAGTTCACCTTGCAGGGAACTAACAACGCCAAATTACATGCAAGAGGTAAAATTACTTAAAGTGCTCATATTTAGCAGAAAATATTCCATGTTCTACAACGATTTCACCGTCGTTTTACAGACAGTTGTGTGGGAAAGAATTTGTGATAGGAAAGATATAAATGGAAAACATATTCTTGAAGAACAAAGCAGAATTGATTGGAAACTGGGAAAACACACACCGACAGTTAGATGTGAATTTAAGTCAATTGAGTGTAAGAAGGGTTGCATTATTTGGTGCTGTAAGGCATCTGTTTCTAACAATGGGAAAGCATAGGGAGGCATAATTGAGGGATTTGCCTCACCATGTCCCTTAGCTCCTTTACTTTTCAAAAAAATTATCTTTGCCTTAAAAGCATTCAAGGAGGTAGCCTCAACTGCTTCACTGAGCAGGGAATTCCACACAGATTCACAACGCTTTGGGTGAAGGAGTTCCTCCTCAACTCAGTCCTGAATCTGTTCCCCCTTATTTTGAGGCAATGCCCCCTTGTTCTAGTTTCACCCACCAGTGGGAATAACCTTCCTGCTTCTAAGTCTTCTATTCCCTTCATAACTTTATCTGTTTCTATAAGATCCCCCCTTATTCTTCTAAATTCCAAAGTGTATAGTCTCAGTCTACTCAACCTTTCTCAACGCAATTCTCTGAATTCCAGAATCAATCCAGTGAACCTCCTCTGCACCCCCTCCAGTGCCAGTACATCCTTTCTCAAGTAAGGAGACCAAAACTGTACATTGTAAATTCTGCTAGGAGGTCTGAAGTACTATGTTTAAACTGTACTTAAAGCAATGCTTTCTACAATCAGATGTTTCCAGTGAATAAAAACAGGCCATTAATATTAGCTTCACAAGTCGGGGGAAAAGGTCTACACTGTCTTAACATGTCAGGATTAATGTCAGTTGAAGAATGAAGAGATCTTCAGAAGACATGGATTACACTAGAAGACTGATTCAGTGTCAGTCAATTGGTCAACTTCATTGACTAGAATTTACGTCATTTAGACATATCTTATAGAACTCATAGACCACTTCAAGATTGGGTAAAGAGCAAAGGATGCACAATATGATTTTACAATGGGGAGCCAGCAACTGGAATTGTTAAATTGATGATTTCATCAAGCCCCATCAAAATTTCCCAGAAAGATTTGCTAGACAGCTCAAAGATTTAGTGTTGATGACATACAGAAGATTAGGTGTAAGTACAAGGCAATCTTTGCAACTTGACAATTGACATAATCATAATATTGACATACCCAAATATAGCAAGACATTGGGAAAGTGTGGCCTCCTGCCTGCATCAAGGAAATACTCAAATTTCAATCAAGAAAACCTTTAGAAGCAGTTGACTAGATCAAAGGCTGAGGCGGCTACAGAGAGCTGATCCTAAAAGACCATTCGCAAGGAGTAGCTTCAAACTACAATAAAGACAAGTGATATCTCACCACGAGAATTGATCAACAAACTATAACCTGAGAAGGAGTGAAACAAAGAGTGATGAACACATCTTCCACACAGTCAATATCATGGAAAATGTCAAACGTTTCCAATTTTGTTCTAGAAAAACTGCTGACTATTCAAAATATACCCAAACACATGGGAAGGCATGACAAAAACTACAAATGTAGGCGCAGGATCAATAGTGTTAGATTGTAAGTGCAAACAATTTGCCATTATTATTTCCCCAGCCTCATTCTCTAAAAGACCTATATCCACTTTAGCCTTTCTCCTCCTTTATGTACACACATATTCTTATATAAGGAAGCTTGTGTTGTCCATCTTGATATTATTTGTGCATTTATGCACAAAGCTTATTTTCTCCCTCTTTTGGTCTTCTTCTGATGATTTTTAAAACCTTTTTAATCCTCTGGCTAACAACTAATCTTTGCCAGATTGTATTTTTTTTTTCAACTTGATGTAGATTCTCTTTGTTAGAAATGGTCACTGCTTGCTGCACTGGAGAATTTGTTTTTCGTGAAAACATAGAAAATACAACAAAGGAGTGGCAGTTATGGGCCAAATATTCAGAAATGAGACTGGACAGGTGGAAGGTATATCAGGAGGGGAACATGTTGAAAATAGTGACCATAACTCAGTTGGATTGAATATGGTCACACAAAAGGGAAAGATGGCTGCTGAATAAAGCTCTAAACTAAGGAAAGCCTGATTTTATGAAGATATGAATTGGTCCAAATGGACTGGGAACTATTTGCACTAATTTCTTTTCCAGAGCAGTGGGAGCATTCAAGAAATAACAAATATATTCATGAAATGACAAAGGGTAGGACCAAAACTGGAGAACCTTGGATGTCAAGAATTAAGAATACAAAACAAAGGCTTACGACTGTTACCGAGGTCTCAATACAGCCCTACCATTCACCATGAAACCCCTACTTTGATTTGACTTTCCAAAATGCAAGACCTCACACTTATCTATATTAAACTCAATTTGCCATTTCTCAGTCCACTTCCCCAGCTGATCAAAGTCCTGCTGCAATTTCTGATAACCTTCCTCACTATTCACAATACCACCTATTTTAGTGTCATCTGCAAACTTATTAATCATGCCTTGTACGTTCTCATCCAAATTATTGATATAGATAACACATAGTAATGGGTCCAGCACCAACCACTGAGGCACTGCAATAGTCGCAGGCCTCCAGTCCAACAAGCATCCTTCCACTGTTACCCTCTGCTTCCTACTATCAAGCCAATTCTGTATCCAATTTTCCAGCTCCCTCTGGATTCCATGCAATCTAACCTTCCAGAGTAGCCTACCATGTAGAACCTTTTCAAAAGCCTTAGCGAAATCCATTCAGACTAGGTCTGCCATCCTGCCTTCAACAACCTTCCTAGTCATGTCATCAAAGAACTCGAACAAATTTGTGAGGCATGATCTCCCACTCACAAAGCCATGCTGACTAATCCTAATCAAACCAAATTCATGTATATCTTGTCTCTCAGAATCTTGTCAAGTAACTTATCTCAAGTTCATACCAGAGCCCACAAGTCATGACAGAAAAAGTACTGATTCCATTTGCTCTGGGTGTGGTTGTAGCCAGTTTCCATTTGTTGTTCACACTTAGGAATTGATTGAATAGGGAAGGCAACATAGGTCAACGTTGGCACTGAGGGTCAGCCTGGTTATCACAGGGTCTTGTGCAACCTCAAGCAAGACTTGCAACCTGCTCCCCATTGCTCATATTGTTTCGGGGCTGTGAAGGTTTTGTAACTCAACAATATTGGAGCTCATTCTGTGGCACATGATCCATTAACATGGATAGTTGAAAAATATACAAGAAACAGAGTCAGGATAAATGGCTCACTCTGAATCTACAAACTGTAACTAGTGGAAAGCCATAGGGATCAGAGCTGAGGGGGTTAACTATTTATTGGGGAGATGTTGGTCACTGAACTGGTAATTAAGAACAGGCTAATTTGTTCTGGGGATGTGTGTTCCGATCTCAGAATGGTAGGTGGTGAAATTTGAACTCATTAAAAATCTGGAATGAAAAACAGACTTGATAGCAACTACATTGAAATAACTCTACAGAGGTCAGTACCTCATCATTAAGTCATCCTTTATTTAAATGTGGACAGTCCTTGACACTGATCCAGCTCCCTCAGAGCCAGCTCTCAGAATAAACAGAATATCTGACACTCTTGATTATTTTTTGTTTTTTCACACACTGATCCGGTTCCCTCAGAGCCAGCTCTCAGAGTGAGCAAAACTCCTGGTTGACACTGTTGTTTTTTTTTTCTACTCCACAGAGACCAGTATCCTGTCACCAAGTCACCCTTTATTTACACATGGAGAGTCCTCGAAAATGATCCAGCTCCCTCAGAGCCAGCTCTCAGAGTGAACAGAACCTCTGACACTGTTTTTTTTTTAAACAGTGTCCCCAATTCACCAATCGCATTACAGCAAATTCGTGTTGACGAAACGTGTGTTATGACAGAGGACCTGTATGAATGCAGAGATACACAAGGCTTTACTGTTTAGCTCCACAGTCCTTCATCACTGTCATCTCCTTTCACTCAAACAGAGTCTGTGTCTGGGTTGGATCTGAGTGGAGCTCTGAACTTTCTGAGGACACTCTTGTTTATATCTGTCAGCCAGGGCTCCCTGATTGCGTCAGATTAACAGCCCCAGTCAGGGAACTTATATTCAGTGACATCCATTTGGCTGACCACATTACAATCACCAGACATGTAACTACCATGGATGGTTACAAAATCATATCTGGTTCACTTGAAGGAAGGAAATCGGGCCTACATGTGACTCCAGATCGACAGCAATATGGTTGACTTTTAATTGTCCTCTGGACATCTAAGCACAGACAAAAATGCCAACCCAGGGAGTGGCACCCAAATGCCATGAACATTTTTTAAAAATCTAAATGATTTGGATGAAGAGATAGAATGCACTGTAACCAAAATTTGATGATACAAAGATAGATAGGTTTGAAGAGAATAAGAAGAACAGGTCTACAATGGGATACGGTTAGGTTAAATGCATTGGGAAAAAAAAACATGAGCAGGTAGACTAGAATGAGAGAAAATAGGAGGTTGTCCACTTTTGTCGGAAAAACAAAAAATCCAACATTATTTAAATGTAGAGACACCAGAGAATACTGCAATGCAGATGCGTCCTCGTCTGTTAATCACAGAAAGTTAGCATCTAGCTATAATAAGAAATTAGGATTCAATTACGCTCAAAGATAGGGATACCACCACAGTGTCAAAATAGCCCCTTGAAACCTTTTCTTGTCAATGACAAAAGAATTGAGGGGCTAAATTCGATACTCCTGCACATATTTGTTCTGCTCTTTAGAAACAATACAAGCTCCCAAATTGTAGTAAGGAAGTTAATGGAAGAGGCATTGGAAAGGGCATTTTCCTGCACAAAATATAATAATATTATAACAGAAAGTGTCTTCTTTGGGAATTATTATTTTGTCTGGGAACCGAGGGTATCACATGCAAAGTCAGAATTTATGCACTATAAATTACTCAGGCATTAAGTAATTTAGATCACACGCAATTAAAAAAATAAAACAAAGAACTACTGATGCTAGAAAGCAAAAGCAGAAATTGCTGGAGAAACTTAGCAGGTCTGGCCGCATCTGTGGAGAGAAAGCAGAGTTAATGCTTCGGGTCCAGGGGCCCGTCTTTAGAACTGAACCGTTCTGAAGAAGGGTCCCTACACTCCAAAAGTTAGTGCTGCTTTCTCTCCACAGATGCTGCCAGACCTGCTGAGTTTCTCCAGCAATTTCTGCTTTTGTTCAACCGAGAAAACTGTTCGTCTGAGAAAACAGTTCCCTGTCATTCTCTAGCTTCGAATTACCTTATAACGTCCTTTGCATTTAGGTAGTGCATTTAAATGCAAATAGTTATTGTTTGCCTTTTATAAACAAACTTATAATGTTAAAATGGGCAATGCAATATTGACCCATCTGGAAACGTGTTTGAGCATACAACTTGGAGAATACTATTCCAATGCAAGTTCTCCTGTGGTTAGTTGGAACAAGTCATAATTTATTTTTGGTTTCACACCATTTATGAATTGCTCTAACAAATAATATATTAAAATCAGTTACACTTGACTCAGCCCCAAAACTGATGGCAAAGTTACAATACTTACAAACATTAATAGCTCTCTATTACTCTTACTTTCAGATACAATGAAGTTCTTGTTGTCTGGCATTTCTAATTCTTAAAACAACCTGGCAAACTAGAAGAAATGTTTGGAATTTCAACATGGATTTATTCAAGGAAATGAAAAGATGATGTTGTACCAAAAAAATAATATAGACTATGCTAGTCTGCCAAGTGACAAACTTATAGGGCTGTTGTTTCTCCTGCAATTACAGCAAGACAATCAATTTGGCACGGATTCTTTACAGAAGTGTTATGAATTTGAAAAGCAATACTCATAACAGGAAGAAAAATAGAATTAATTCTGGAACTTTAACAGCACAGAACAAAGAAATGTTATTCCAAAGTGCATATTTTCTGTTAAAAGTCCATCTCAAAGCTCTGGAATAATTTCACAGAATTTTATTCTTCGGTGAAATGTAACTTGTCACATTTCATCCCAGCTTGTTTCCTTGGTTCACATGGAATGTGTAATTTTAATCTTCCATCAGTAACTTGTTGTTACAGCAGAACATTTCTAACCACCTGTTAGTAATTTTCTCTTCCTTATTTCTTCATAACATTAGAACAGATTTTTTAAAATCAAGAATGAAAATAAAGACCATTTATTGTGATTTATTTTCTTTCTCAGCAGACTTTGTCAAAATATGAAACAGTGTGAGACTTCTTTCCTGACTTTTTTTCCTTGTGAACTATCATAATCTGGATTAAAAATATAAAGGTAAATCCAGGTCTCCATTTTCTGTACAGTATGAGCTCAATTCAAGCTGCTCCTCAGGGTAAGGGACAGAGTTCAGCAGTTGCTACAATAATTATCACCTTATGTGGCTGAAGGTCACTTTTCGTATGCTTGTAGACGTGGGGACATCCGGATACAATTTTGAAAGTTAGGTGGAAATCTGATGGTAGGCAACCAAGCTGAGAGTACCCTTCAAGCTAACTGGGAACTTTAAACCAAACCTTGAGGACTTTTGTAATCCTGGACATTTTTAAAAAGTTTGTCCTTAATTCCTTCTATTTCTAACCTTCTGGATTTGAGCCCCACTGGCCATTTTTACAGGTCCAGGGAGTCTTCCCAACTTGACAAAAACCTGGTCTTGAGTCTGAAACAGGTATTATTTGTAAATGTAAAAGACATGCTACAAGCCTGGGTAATATGTGCAATTCTCTTCTGTCGTTTTAGGTCCTTTATATACATCATGATTTTTGAGCTCAAAGCATTTTCTGAAAACTTGGATTAAGAACTGACTCAGGTCTGGTGGTATGTTGAGAACCTGGAATGCAGAATGAAAGAAAAATTGAGATTTTCTTCACCCATTCTGAGAAGATCAAGAAGTCTTTGACCAAAGAGGAACATTTCTCAGGCAGTTTATCATTAAAGTAGCAAGATAACAGGTTAACTTAAGACTAGTTGGTTTAACTAATGTCAAATAAGTGACATAATTATCTCCTCAGAGATCGTAGCTGGACCTATGTATTTTGTAGATGGTATGCACTGCTGCCACGGTGGGTCAGTAAAGGAAGGAATCAATGTTGGGAGTGGTGCATGGTGTGCTATTCATGTGGGTTGCTTTGTCTTGGATGTGGTCAACTTTGAGTTTTATCGAAATGCATCCATCTGGGCAACTGGACAGCATTCTATCACAGTCCTGAGTGTACCTTGCAGTTGGTGGACAGATATCGAACAGAGAGGAGAGAAGTTGCTTGCTGCAGAGTTCCTAGTCTTTGGCCTGTGCTTTTGTCTACAGTATTGATATGGCTGGCCCAGTTCAGATTTTACTCAAAGTTAACATTCTGGATATTGACAGAGGGGTGGATTCAACGGTGGTAAGGAACATCAAGGGGAAATGGTGAGATTCTCTCTTGTTGAAGATGTGCATTACCTGACACTTGTACAAAGCAAATATCACTTGCCACTATCCTTTCATGGGATATGGATTTTGCCGGCAAGGTGTATATTTGCTACTCATTCCTAATTGCACTTGAATAGAGTAACTGAATAGGCCATTTCAGAGGGTGACTAAGAGTCAATGTCATGACTGAGAGTCTGGAGTCACATGTAAACCTGAAAAAGGTAGGGAGAGCAGGTTTCCTTGCCTAAAGGCCATTAGTGAATTGGATGGATTTTTATGTGAGAATACAATGATAGTTCCATGGTCACCAATACAAAAACTAGTTTCAATCCCAGGTTTATTAATGAACTTAAATTCCACCAGTTGCTACAATGGGATTTGAACCCGTACCCACAGATTAACCCGAGCCTCTGGACTACTAATACAGGGATGTTATCATTATGCAACCATCTTGACATTACCTTTATGCCATACATCATTGCTGTTGTCTGATCTTGCTGCATTTGAATGAAGGCTACTTCAGTATCTGAATTGTAAACAGTGCTGGGCACTTTACAATCATCTGCAAACATTCCTGCTTCTGACTTTAAGGAGGGAAGGTCAGTTGATGGAGAAGCTGAAGATGTGCTGAGGACACTCTCCTGAGGAACTCTTCCTCTGAAGTTCTGGTACTGAGATGAGCCATGTTGATCTATCATAACCCTCTTCATTTGCGCTGAAAATGACTCAAACCAATGTAGAGTTTTACCCTGATTCCTACTGACATTAGTTTAGCTTGGACCATTGTCATCAAATGCTGCCTTGACAGCAAGAGCCACTCTGGAATTTAGTTCTTTTATTCAGCTTTGGAACAAAGTTGTAATAAAATCAGGAATGGTTCTAACATAACCCATATTGGAGATCAATATGTAAGTTATTGCTGAGCAAGTGCCTCTTATCAGTACTGTCAATGAGCTCTTTCATCACTTTGCTGATACCTGCGATGATTAGATTAGATTACATGAGATTCCCTACAGTGATAATTGGGACTGGCAGTGAAGTGTTCAAAAAATAAATGTTACAAAACGAAAAAAGTGCTAGTACTTCACATTCCTATTGGCACATACCATTATAGGATTTGTGCGTCATGACTGATTTCCCAAACTATCATTTTCACAAAGGCATGTCCTGCAGGTAAGCATTCTGATGGATGGCTTCAACCGTTTATAGAATGAAGTGTTTGTTTCTATAAAGGGATGAAGCTCTGTATAGGTTTGACTGAGTCATTTCGTCTGACATCAGCATGGATCAATTAAATAAATTAAAGAACTGCAGACCCTGGAAATCTGAAACAAAAACAGAAATTGCTGGATAAACTCAGCAAGTCTGGCAGCATCTGTGGAGAAAAAGCAGAGTTAAAGTTTTGAGTCCATCTTTAGAGTGGTCACTGGACTCGAAATGTTAACTCCATTTTCTCTCCACAGATGCTGCCAGGCCTGCTGAGTTTCTCGAACAATTTCTATTTTTATTGCTATTGAATTAAAGTCTAATCATGAGCCCCAGAGATCAATTAGCTCAGAAAGACTGGTCACAAGGACAGTTTTGGAGCAGTCAAAGTAGGAAACCAAGTTAAAAACTCTCATGAATTGTCAGGAGTGAGACCATCAGTAACAGATGTTCCACGAGTAGGAGACTGACACTGTAGCAGCTACTGTATGTTATTAAAACAACTCTTTTAAGTTAGTCTTTATTTTAATCAAACTGTCAGATTTGTACTGAAATTGTCAGTTGTGATCCTCAATCTGACAGTCTTTTGCACAGGCTTTTCATGGAGACTTTCCACCATCTGACAAACTGTCACTTACAGTCACACTCAGCCTCAATGTAAGGCAATGTGACACTGAACCCACACAATGGCCAGAGAATTTTACCCTCCTTGTGTACTCCCACAGCCCTCCGGTGTAACTGCCGATGGTAGGGGAGAAGAGGGTTTGGTGAGCTTGACTCACTCTCCTGGCCATTCGTGAGATTGAGGTGGTCCTGTTCAGCCTGTCTGGGGAGCAATTCCTAACACTTGGTGCTGCCAGCCACTTAAATGGTCCTGCTCCAAGCAATGCTACTGAGAGAAGAGGACCAATCCCTAATGAACAATGCCCCTGAGCCAGCTATGATTTACGTTGTGTGTGTGTGGGGTGAGGGGGGGGGAACAAGGGGCTTTAATGTGACCTGAAAGAGAGGGCAAGGGCATTGGGCTGTTTGGGGTGGAGAGGCCAGGAGAGAGGGGAATAACTTTGGGGGGGGGAGGGGGAAGGGAGAGAGGGAGGAAGGGTTGGAGTCTAGGGAGCCTCCAATTGGGTCCAGCAAGTCCTTAGAAGGAGATTCCACCTCCTTCTCCACTACTAATTTGCAATAAGCTGCTGGGCAGTGCATTTGGCACTGCAGCAGGGGAAATTCCTTAGATGCCCATTATCTGGGCACTTACTAGGGCAAGAAAGCTGCTCAGTGCCTTCCCTACCACATGAACAATTCCAAAAAGGACAAGATATGCTGGTAGGCCACAGGAGCAGTGCCCATAGCTTTACATTCAATTTTATATCCCCAGCTTTCTAAAAACACCCTCTCAATGCATTCCATTTCACAAGAACATGAGTCAAGGATAGGAACACATCATATTAGTCTACTCAAAACAGGCTTCGACTCCACTCTCGCACCTAGTCCTCATATCCCTCAGTTCCCTGAGGTATGAAAAATGTGCCTATCTCAGAATGAAATTTGTCAACTATGAAGCATGCAGAAGCCTCTGGGAAGAGACTCTTCCAAAGGTCCATAACTGACTGAAAGAACTTCTCTTCAGTCCGAAACAAGCAACCTCTTATTTAGAGGATGTTCCCTTAGTGCAGTCTAGATTCCTATCAAACTCAAACAGAATCTTAGTGTCATTGAAAGCATCTCATATTAACCTAAACTACAGAGAATGCAGGCCAAATGTATTCAGTCTCTCACCATAGGGAAATCCTCTCATCCTAATCTTCTAGCACATAGGTCTCTTTTGTCTCTTAAACAAAGATAGCACAGACTAGACATAGATTCCTTTTGGCTCCTAAGCAAAAGAGAGCACAGATTACTGGGAAGATACATAGTTCTGCAGATGGTCCTCCAGTTAACTTCATGCATGCTCCAAGAAGCCATTCTCTGACTCTTTGTGAAGATGCAAAGTGCAATGGTATCTGTTTCTTGTGAATGATGATGGCACCTTCCAGGATAACTTGTATAAACATTCACAAGAAACTTTTAGTGCCAAGCTACCAGCTGGACATTGAGGGAGGGGTATCTCTACCAACTGACAGACTGCTGGTTGCTACGAGTGCACCTTTGTTGTCACCAGCGTGCAGTCTATGACCAATTGCACCTGTAAGAATCTAGCCAGTGCAACAGATGCAAGAGTCTTTGAGTTCTGAATGGACTCGTAAGTAACAAAGCAGTGGCCCAGGCAAAATCACTATCAATCACCTAGGGGTGGGTTTCGCTTCGGCGGGTCGGTGTGGACTTGTTGGGCCGAAGGGCCTGTTTCCACGCTGTAATCTAGTCTAATCTAATCTAACAAAGCAGTGGCCCAGGCAAAATCACTATCAATCACCTGAGAGGTGCAGTTTTGGGCAATAGGTTAAGAAGTTCTTCAGGAGATTGCTGGAAAAAACGGAAAGTGAATTAATTCAGGATACGGTTTCTTTGTTCTATGCAGCAGACATGGCTGAGGTGGTGATAGCTGCTGATATAGTATTTTTGATGCAATGATTTCACATAGCCATCATCAATCCCAGTCACAGTCTCACCTTCTTGGCTCTGTTCATTTCATAAAGCACGAGAAACACATGTGCTGACATGAACCAGAATTCTGAGTTCAACATTCATTTAGTTGCTTCTCCAAATAACAAGCAACTCAGTCAACCCTTTCAAAATCCATAACCACTTCCACCTAGTGGTTAGATGGTTCCATCTACAAAGGCAGGAGATACACGGGAACATCACCACCTGCAAGTTGCCCTCCAAGCGACTCACCATCCTGACTTGGAAATATATCCTTGTTCCTTCTCTGTAGCTGGGGCAAAATCCTGGAATTCCCTCGCCAAGGGCATTGTATGGCTACCTACAGCACATAGACTGCAGCGGTTCAAGAAAGCAGCTCATCACTACCTCCTCAAGGGCAATTAGAGACGGGTACTAAATGCTGCCCAGCCAGTGACACCCATGTCCCACAAGTGAATAAAAAATACATGAACGATTTGCAAAAATGCATTCAATGGTAGAAATAATGCGATTATATCTGGTTCTGACACCCCAGCACCATTTCACCTCTGAGTTAAATTTTCACCCTATGACTGTCACAAAAAGCACGCAGAGGAAATCCTTCCAAATCTTTAAAAACTGACTTGCTAGTTTACTGTACGTTTGATGTATTTAAACTTATGGACAAGACATTCTCTCATTAAGCAAAAATGGCAAGACACAAGTAATGTGTGAATTGCCCCATAACAAGGCCATGGTATCATCATGAAATATTTTCCTTCCTCCTCTTTCTGAGTAAAGTTCATCATCTGATACAACAAACATTTTTGGCCAGTTGCACCTGTGCCAACTCTAAAACAGCTACGAATTGGCCCCAATTGTCTACTCTTTTCTACCAGGTTTGCAAATTTTCTTCTTGTAAGTATATATCAAATTCCCTTTTTGAAGTTAGCATTGAAATTGCTTCCACCACTCTTTCAGGAAATGCATTCCAGATGAGAACAACACATCGAGTAAAAAAAAATCTTCATCTCACAAATGGCTTTTTTTGCCAAATATCTGTGCCCTCTGGTTACCACCCTCATTCATTGGAATTGGTTTTATCTTATTTACTATGTCAATCTTGAACACCACTTTTAACCATCCTCATTCCAAGAAGAGCTACAATAACTTACGTTTCTGGAAACTTTTATCACCAACAAAGCTTCTCAAAACATTATAAAGGAAAACATATTTGATAGCGAGTCAAGGAAGGTCAGGTGGCAAACCTTTAGTCAATTAGGAGTTTTAAAGGACGATCTTAAAGGAAGAGGAGAAGGTTGAAATGGAGAGGTTGAGGGAGGGAATTCTAGAGTTTAGGATCCATTGAAAGTACCACTGACAGATCGATGGAATCCACGGAGGTGCAAAACAACTTAAAAAAAATATTTGGAGAAGTACTCCTAATATCATAACATTCAAGGATATAAGACAAGTGCAGGAAATTGGGATTAGCGCACTTTCAGTGGTAGCTATGTTGGTGCAGATGCAATGAGCCGAAGGGCCTTTTCTGCAATGTATGAATCTATAAAACAGCTTTGGAGGAACATAGAGGACTTGGGGAAATGCATTGTAGATAGTGGTCACACAGTGTTGGAGAGGGGCAGTGCAATGGAGAGCATTGAAACCATGAGGATTTTAAAACTGAGGAATTGTCAAATTGGGAGCGAGTGCATGTCAGCAAGCGTGGGGTGCTGGGTGAGCAAGTCTTGAACCTAATTAATACTAAAGGTAGCAGAGTTTTGGAAGGTCACAAGGTAATATAGGGTCAAGGATAGTCAGCTGGAGGAGTATTGGATAAATTAAATCTAGAGGTGACAATTTAAATGCTCCACTCTATTTCTATCCTGCTACTATTTTCTCTCTTAAGCAAAAAAAGGACACAGAGACACAGAACTTCCTATAAACCCACACAGCTTCACACTTCCCCAGTTCCTCTCCCATACGATCTGCAAGTGCCCATACTCACTGATGCTTTACAGAAACCAGCAGCACGAGTAGGACATTCAGCCCTTCAAACCTGCTCTGCTATCCAATATCATCATGATGGATCCTTTTTCTTAACATCATATTCATGTTTTCTCTCCATAACGTTTGAGAAATTTTTCAATCTCTTTCTTGAATATATGCAGTGAGCCCGGCCACCACAGCCTTCTGTGATAGTGAATTCCACAGACTGAATTTCCTCTGAGTGAAGAAATATTTCCTCATCTCAGTGTTAAATGGCCTACCCTACATCCTACATCTGTACCTTCTGGGTTTAGACTCCTCATCAGGGAAACCAGCATCTAGTCTGTCCAGTCCTGTTGGAATATCACATGTTTCAATCAGATCCTCTCTCATTCTTCTAAGCTCTAGTGAGTTCAGGCTCCGTCCAACCAATCTCTCTTCACACAGTAGTCCTGCCATCCAGGTATACACCTAGTGAGCCTCTGCTGCCCTCCCTCCATGATATGTTTATCCTTTCATAGGTTGGGAGAGCAAAGCTGCACACAGCACTCCATGAGTGGCCTCACTAAGTCCCCCTTTTGGTCTGCTAACGATATCCTAACTTCTGAATTCAAATCCTCCTGTGATGAAATCCAATCAATAATTAACCTCCCTGATTGCTTGCTGTTCTTACTCCTTTCATTGACTGGAACATGCAGATCTGTTTGTTCGTCGACACTTGCCAAAACATCACCCTGTGAATAGTACTCCCCCACTGTTTCTCACAGCGAAGTATAGAATTTCAAAGACTAAAGAGAGAGGATCTCACTGAAGTCCCGGAGGCAGCCATCATTCAGGTGGTCCCAGCACAGTAAGCCAAGGATACCCTCTGATATCAGTCCAGGGGTTTGGCCATGGTTAGGGGGTCCATGCTTCTGCAGTCTGGGCAGTGGGTCACGGTCAGCCTTATGGCTCTATAGTGGTTAGTTCCACCCATATCAACACATGAGATGGCCATACCAGGGATGGTCATTCACTGCACCCCACCCACATCTTGAAGTGAGGCAGCTCCTGAATAGGGACAAAAGTGCCTCCTTAGCCCATGACTGCTTTTCACAGCAATGCTTTACTGTATCCCTCCCTTGCAGAGACTGCCGCTCCCCTCATCACAACTATGATCCTCCTACCCAGCATTCCCTGATGGCTGCACGACCTTCACTTCCAGTTCTGGTCATCGCTTCCCCACAGACAGACATTGAAGACCCACAAAGCGGGAAAAGAAAATTTTGGGAGGAAGCATATCTCCCATCCCCCATGCGCCCAGAGGTTGAAATGGAATAGCAGAGTCTCACTCCTGGATTCCCCAACCCCCCAGCATTTCCCTTCATTTCTGTGGGTGATGTGACTAAGGTTCCCCCTCATTGTGAATGTCACTGGACAGCCGCCAATGAGGACTGCCAAGACCCCTGACCAGTGGCTGTGCACCTACCCCACTGCATCCATCTTCCATAAGTTTGAAGGTTCTGTGTTGTCACTCACTATCCTGTTCACACATCACCCCTGAACTATATTGCCTCCTGGTTAAGTGCATCTGCCCGAGTACCTTCCCCGCCCCCTCTGATTGCTGCAATAGAGCGACAGTACAGACTGTGGCCCACTCTGCACAATGCAGAGACACAACCCCCTCATTGTGAGCCATCGCCTTGAATGACATTGCAAGCTGCTCTTGACTGACTGTGCCAGGACTCCCTGACTGACAGGTGACTCTATGGGCTTTGCCAATGGCTGCTCCCCTCAAACTTTGTCACGATAAGCTGCTGGCCACATGATGCAGTATGGGACTGATGTGGCACACTACCTGACAGCAAGACATCACCCCCCCCCCCCCGCAGACTGAGGGCTGCTGTCCAGCGAGGCAAGCCACCTGGCTGTGTGACTGTGTGAATGGGCACGGCAAGGTAAGGCATGGTATGGCTACTGTGAGTAGACAGTGGGCAAGTGCTGAGAAAGCAAGGTGCCGCCTGGTCCATTCCATGCCAGCCCATGTGTGTGGCCTTTCAAGGCCAAATGCCAGTGCGCCTACCAATGTAAGTGTGTGCTTCCAGAGGGCACTGCTAGTGTTTCAGAGTGATGCCATGATGGTTAGGAGAGTTAGGAAAATATCGGGAGCCAATGTCTGTGAATGAGGGGCTGGTGCTCATAACTCCACCCTGAGCTGTGGCTTGCACATACACACGTGGAGCTTGAATGGAGTAAGCGGTGATAATAAAATGTGGAGCTGGTAAAAGCACAGCAGCATCAGAGGGCAGCACGGTGGCTCAGTGGTTAGCGCTGCTGCCTCACAGTGCCAGGGACCAGAGTTCGTTTCCAACTTTGGGCGATTGTCTGTGTGGAGTTTGCACATTCTCCCCGTGTCTGTGTGGGTTTCCTCTGGGTGCTCTGGTTTCCTCCCACATTCCAAAAATGTGCAGGTTGGGTGAATTGGCCATGCTAAATTGCCCATACTGCTCAGGGATGTGTAGGTTAGGTGCATTAGTCAGGAGTAAATATCGGAGAAGGGAACGGGTCTCGGTGGGTAACTCTTCACAGGGTCAGCGTGGATTTGTTGGGCTGAAGGGCCTGTTTCCACACTGTCGGGAGTTCTATGATTAGAAGAGCAGGGCATCGACGTTTTAGGCAGGACCCTTCATCTCCTTCTCCTCTGATGCTGCTTGACCTGCTGTGTTTTTCCAACTCCACATTTTATCCACCCTGACTTTCCAGCATCTGCAGTCCTCACTATCTCCAAGTTGGTGTAAGCAGTGAGCTGCACCAATCAGGTGCCTGCTTGAGTTTCCTCCAGTTGTCTCAATTCTAGCTTGTTTAGCAAGTTTAGTACAATATGCAACTGCATATTAATAAGCAAATCTCCCTTGGTAGCTTTATGGAGGTGGAAGGTGGTTACACTGAGATAAGGAAGGAATGGAAACAGCCTTGAGGATCTGAAAATGTGCACGGCATTACTTAACTAGGAGGCAGCATAGTCCAGGGGTGATGTGTGAATTGGATTGTGAGTGACAACACAGAACCTTCAAACATATGGAAGATGGAATAGGAAAGTATGTTTGATCAGCCCAGTCTATAGATAATGGGGTTACTGATGAGGTTTTCACCAGATCAATGGAAGCAAGGAAGATTCGAACACCCCTAGCACATGAAAACCACATGTGGCCTACGTTCCCACCGTGCAGGAAACGATTGAGATTCAGCTCCATAATGGAACTGGTGAAATCCCCGGCCAGAGACCTGATTGGAGAACTGCCTTTGAACATTGCATCTGAGCTCATAACTTACTCGGGACAGGCAAGTGGGGCTGCTTTTCAAAGTGTATAGAACTCAAGGATATCTTTGACTTTTGTCACCAGCTTGAAGTCTGCCCAAAGTTAAAATATTCCTTGAATTGCCCATACACAAGTCTAACAAAACAGTTCAAAGTGATTCCATAAAACTGAACCTTCCAGCTCAGTAAGCAAATCTCCACCATGATTCCATTGTTTTACTGAGCTTTACATTAATTAGCCAATTGATCCATTTCCACATATTACACCTTGTAACTTCCAAAATATTTAACATTTTGAAACTATAAATGTTTACAAAATAAAGCAACAGAGTGATTTAAAAATGGCTATTCTTGTGCAGAACAGTAATCAGAAATAGATACATTTACTTACAGATTCGAAAACCTGATTTGGACACAGGGCCGTAACCATTTTCGCTGTAAAGGGTGGTTGGGTCGCCTTTTTTACAATTGTTGTAACACTTTCCATTTATACACTGGCGTTTGCAAATAGTTGGCGTGAAGACTATTTTTATTGTTCCTATATTGGTGGTCAGGTTTGCCCCTGTAAGAAATAACAATTCAGCAAGTAAGCAAATAAGTACACAGTTGAAAATCATTGTTGCTGAAGAGCTCTGGAGTTGTTGGAGCCAAGTAGAGAGAATTAGATTTTGTGAAGGAACAGTTAAGCAACCATGCAGCTGACCTACAATTCTCCAAACCAGGAAGTGGACAGAGTACATTGAGTTTATGTTGGATTATGCTCCAAAGTCTGAGCGAGGATTGAAATAAAGGGCATGTGGAATGGTGAGTAAGAGGAACACAATGGCAAACTGTGCCAGATCAGTGGCTGTCAGTGGATTAGTTAAAGACCTCAGCAGAGATTCCAAGTTCAACATGGCTTGTATAATGCAAATTTAAAAAAAAAACGTTCCCCCAGAATATTTCAGTTACTCAGGAATTAGATTTGAGTTCAGCAGAATGTGGGCTTTTAAACTGACCCTACCATAGTTAAGTCCTCAGAAATGGTATGTTCTATTCCACTGCATGGTAGTTCAGTGGTTAGCACTACTGTCTCACAGCACCAGGAATCTGGGTTCAATTCCAGCCTTGAGTGACCATCTGTGTGGAATTTCCACATTCTCCCTTTGTCTGCATTGATTTCCTCTGGGTGCTCCAGTTTCCTCCCATAGTCGAAAGACTGTGCAGGATAGGTGGATTGGCCATACTAAATTACCCATAGGGTCCAGGAATGTGCAGGGTTAGCCATGGGAAATGCAGGGTTATAGGGACAGGGTGGGGTCTGGCGGGATCTCTTCAGACAGTCAATATGCACTCGATGGGCTGAATAGCCTGCTTCCACACTGGAGGGATTCTATGATTTCTGATCAACTGCTAGCAATGATACTTGATTTAATTCAACTCCTAAAAAAAAAGGTAAAAAGAAAAAAAAAGTCAAACTTACTGTTTCTGGATAACTGAAGCATTATTTCTGTATTTTGCAAATAATTTGCATGAACAAAATATGTATTGTTCCTTTGCTGGTGGGCAGATTTCTTCCTCCAAGAAATTAACAATCCAGAAAAATAACTAAAAAAAAAGAACTCAAAAATCATCATTGCTCCAGAGCGCTGGCGATGTTGGAACTTAATTGAGAAAATTAGATTTTGTGCAAATTAGTTGTTATGTAGAAAGTGGCTGCTGGCACCAAAGACTGGATGGAGTGCATGAGATCTACATCAGGTTTATAGTGGCCGATGTATTCAAACAATGTACTGTTGCAAAATTCTTTTTATTTCTTTGCCACAGCTATTTTAATTAAAAAAACTCAAACATTCTTCACCTCAATGGGTTTCTTGTTGTCACCCCTATTTACAATAATGTGGTGCAAGGTCTGTGATGTATATGTTCTCCTCATCTGATTTATTTTAGAATTGGCAATTTGAACCAGTGACATGTAGTTTTTTGTCTGTGTGTGTGTGTGTGTGTATTTTTTGAGGAGGTTTAACGATTACATTGTCACTATTTCTGGAGCCATGATATTTTTAAACTATTTTCAGAGACACAGGAACAGGACATAACCAGTGCATTCCTGTCCACTGTCAATTATAAGAAGATACAAATGTCAAAAGAAACATCTGTTTAAATGTGAAAATACAAATTCAAGCTTCCCAAAAATAAGTCCGTTTCAGCTTTCAGAATAGATATCATGGAACAAACAGCACAGCAACCCAGAAATGCTCATTTCAAAAAGCACAGGACTGAAGAACAAATTCAAAATCAACATGAAAACACATTGTGGTGTCTTATGAATATTCATTTAAATAATGTCCAGTTTGTAGCCCAATTATAGCTAGGTGGTTCAAATCATGTTATAAGAAACAGATATCAAAATATGTCACATAGCCAATCACAATATAACCACACAAATATTCAATACTCAAGACCATTATAGCAGACTCTTCTGCTCCTCGGACCCTGCCTGACTGGCTCTGCTATTCCAGCACCACACTTTCCATCTATATTTTAAGGTCACATTGCAGCTGTTCAGGACATTGGTTAGGCCGCTTTTGGAATGTTGTGTGCAATTCTGATCTCCTTCCCATAGGAAGGATGTTGTGAAATTTGAAAACGTTCAGAAAAAATTTACAAGGATGTTGCCAGGGTTGGAAGGTTTGAGCTATAGGAAGAGGCTGAACAGGCTGGGGCTGTTTTCCCTGGAGCGTTGAAGACTGAGGGGTGACCTTATAGAGGGTTACAAAATCATGAGGAGAATGGATAGGATGAATGGACAAGATCTTGTCCCTGGAGATGGGGGAGTCCAAAACTAGATAGCATAGGTTTAAGGGAAGAGGAGAAAGATTTAAAAGGGATCAAAGGCATGCTTTTTTTCACACAGAGGGTGGTGTGTGCATTGAATGAACTGCACGAGCAGGTGGTGGAGGATGGTTCAATTACAATATTTAAATGGCATCTGGATGGGTATATAAATAGGAATGGTTTAGGGGGATATGAACCAAATGCTGGCAAATAGGCGTTAATTTATATAGCATATCTGGTTGGCATGGACGAGTTGGATCAAAGGGTGTTGTACATCTCTATGACTGTATGACTATAAAATAAAGAACAAAAACTACCAAGAGTTGAGAACAGTTCCACACATGAAACTAACAAGCAACCTGCTTGTCAATGAAACAGTGAAATACTTTGGATGCTAGAAATCTGAAACAAATGCAGAATGTGAGAGAAACTCAGTAGGTCTGGAAGCATCTGAGGAGAGAGAAACAGAGTTAATGTGTCAAGTCCGCTATGAATCTTCTTCAGAAGAAATTAATCAGGATGTTGCCGGGAATGAAGGATTTGATAGACAACGAGAGGCTGGAGAGGATGGGACTTTCACTGGAGCATTGGAGATTGAGGGGTGACGGTATACAGGTTTATTAAATCGTGAGAGGTATATATAAGGTGAATGGTAGGTGTCTTTTCTCTGGGGTGGGGAATTTCAAGACTTGGGAACATATTTTTAAGGTGAGAGGATTAAAATTTTAAAAATACATGAAGGGCGATTTTGTTTTACGTAGAGAGTGGTATTGTGGGAAATGAACTTCCAAAAGAGGTAGCAGGTATGGGTACAGTTACAATGTTTAAAAGGCATTTGGTTCAGTTCATGAATGAGAAAGGTTTTGAGGGATATGGGGCAGGAGCAGGCAGGTGGGACTAGTCTAGTTTGGGATTACAGTTGGCATGAACTGGTTGGACTGAAGGGTCTGTTTCTGTGCTGTATGACTATGACTCCACAACCAGTTGAAACTACTGAAGAGTCATACACAGGATTCAAAACTTATTGTCAGTTTAGTCACCCGTTTTATTGATATCATTCCACTGACTGAAGTAGGCCAGATAGAGTTCATATTCCATTGTATAATAAAGTTCATCTAGTACTTAAGCTTGTATCGTACTCAGGAATAACATGCTTGATTCTGGGAGATGACATGTAGACACCATGTGTAGCTGGTGAATGCTTAATGCTACCAAGTTTTAGACATGTAGATCTGAAATGTTCCAGAGCCAAGAAATGGGCTTTGCAAGTGGCAGTGAGGTATATTTGGAAGAATACATCTCGGAAAAAAAGCTTTGTTGCATTTCCATCCGTGAGCATTCTCTCCCAAAGGTGGACCAGCAAGTTCAACAGCAACCTGATCACCGGCATCACAATTAATGATGGCAACAAGACATCTCTCCAGAACATGAAGTGCTCTCTTCTTCACAATGCAGAGGACCACTATTGTGTCAGGAGCCTAACAATGGACTAAAGGCACTGGATGTCTGAGATGTGACGCATTCAGGGGCTGACATTTCCAAAAGGGTAGCATCCCTACCTTACAGCAACATCACAGAATCTGGATGTCTCTGATCTCAGTCCCCTCCCTCCCATAGAAGACAGCTCAATGCTGCTTCTCCTGTTGGGCCAAGGAAGTTCACTTAAAGGTCTCACTTAGTATTGGTCAACAAGGTCATTGTTGATCCTTCCACTTCAGAGTGAACCAAAGCAGATGAGGGAAGATAGTATTGTACCCACGCCATACCCTTTAAAAATCCTTGTCCCCAAACCCATCCTGGGGGAGGACATTAAGTTCTGCACAATGTCTTGATTTACTCCAAGTAACTAGATAGTTAGAGAGTAGAACCTTGAGAAGGAGAAATGACAAACTCAAAGAGCAGGATACATGCTTTAGTATTCCCTGCTCCAATAACTGGGGAGTTTCAGAAACAGTAGAATGCCCATCATCTCATGTCCATCATTTCAACTGATCAAGATTGTGAAGGAAGTAGAGATGAGACTTGGAAGGAAATAACTTTGGGCCATTTACTAAATTACATCCTTAAAAAAAAAACAATTCTGAGATTTGAAACAAATGCTTTCGTCACTCACCTCGTAACAACGGATGCTCATTTTCGACTAATGTTTGCCCATTTGTTGTGAAACGATTCTGGACCCGTGCCTGCCCATTGCCATTAAATAACGCATTTGAGAGTAGCTGTCCATTTCCATTCGATAGATGTTTCACAGTACGTAATGTTCCAGGCACTTGCTGAGTATTAACAGGCTGTCCATATCTACTCAATGTACTGCTGGATGGTGAAAAACAAAATCAAATTCAGGCTATATCTCTAGCTTAAGAAATCAAACCACACAGTGCACTGTAATTAAAAACATTTGAGGCAGGTGACAACTTTACTCAGAAAAAAAGATTCAAAGTAAAAGGTTTGCAGTTATACATAAAGAACAAAGAACAGTCCAGCGTAGTAGCAAATTATTGCAGATACTAGAATCTGTACTGGAAGCAGCAAATGCTGGCGATCACAGCATGTCAGACAGCATTCACAGAGAGAGAGAGAGAGAGGACAAGCTAATGTTTCAAGTCTAGATCACTCTTCTTCAGAGCACAGCTTAGCTTGCTCTCTCTCCACGGATGCGGTCTGACATGCTGTGATCTCCAGCAGTTGTTGCTTTCGGTAAAGAACAGTACAGCACTGGAACAGGGCCTTTGGCCCACCAGGCCTATTGCAATACACGATGCCTTTCTAAACTAAAATGTTATTACTTCTAACGTTATTCATAACGCTCTATCCCCCTATTCATACATCTGTCAATGTTTCTCTTTAACATTTCTATCGTATCTGCTTTTACCACCTCCTCTAGCAGCACACACTAGGCACTTACCAGCCTCTTAAAACAAAAACTTGCTTCTCACATCTCCTGAAAACTTCTGCCCTTTTATCATAAATCTATGTTGCCTGGAAATTGCTATTCTACTCTGGAGAAAAAAAAGACTTTGACTATCCATGCTATCCACCACTCTCATAATGTTGTAAACTTCTATCAGGTCACCCCTCAGCTTTCGAGATTCAAATGAAAGCAAACCATGGTTGTTCAATCTGTCCTCATAGCTAATACCCTTCAAACCAGGTAACTTCCCAGTAAACCTCTCCAAAGCTTCCACATCTTTCTAGTCTGGTGACCTGAACTGCACGCAGTAAGAATATCAGAAACACTTCACAAAGGCCTTTAACAAACCAAAGAATTGTGGAAACACTGATCATCGTCTGATTTGTTTTTGATCTGATTTATTGCAGTCACATGTACCTAGGTACAGTGAAAAGTTTTGTTTTGTGAGCAGTGCAGGCAGATCATAGCAAATAAGGACATATTGATCATAGGGTGCTTAGACAGAGCGAAGCATATGGGTTATAGCTAGACAAAGCAAGATCAACATTATTTGAAGTTAGAGAGGTCCAATCAGCAGTTTAGATTCCCTACAGACTGGAAACAGGCCCAACAAGTCCACACCGACCCTCCGAAGAGTAACCCACCCTGACCCAACCCCCTGATTAATGCACTTGAAACTATGGGCAGTTTAGCGTGGCCAATTCACCTGACCTGCACAACTTTGGATGGTCAGAGGAAACCGGAGTACCCAGAGGAAACCCATGCAGACACAGGGAGAATGTGCAAACTCTAGCTGTGGAGAGAGAATCAGAGTTAATATTTCAGATCCCTAACTCTACATCTCTCGTCACATGCTTCTGCACCTGATCATTTTCAGTACTTTTTTTGTTATTATTTCACGTTTCCAGCATTTAGAGTATTTGGCTTTTGCTCTTCGTAAAATTTGCCACTGGTGAACTTTTCCGATTTTGATATGCTTACATTTTTATTGTGGGGGGATGGGATGGTTTCAAAAACATTCTTATTAAATTGTGGACCCCTGTAAATTTTAATCGCTCCATTTAAAATGGAGAGGGAATTAGAAATAGATATCAGGGCTAGATGATCAGGTGGATAAAACTAAAGAAAATCCAAAGGCATTTCAATACACATTAAATAAGTATTAAGCAAAAGAGGATAACTAGGTACAGAGTGACGCCCATTAGGCCCCTAAGTGGCAGACTGTGGGTACAGCCAGAAGATATAGGTGAGGGTACTTCACATTTGCATTCACTCGATGAAGGAACAGTGCACTGAAAGCTTGTGATTTTAAATAAACCCCATTGGACTATAACGTGGTGTTGTATGACTTCTGACTTTGTCCACCCAGTCTAACATTTCCTGATGAAGAGCTTATGCTCGAAACATCAATCCTCCTGCTCCTCAGATACTGCCTGACCAGTTGGGCTTTTCCAGCACCACATCCTTCGACTCTCCACATCATAAGTTTGTATTCACAGCAGAGAAGGAAGATGTATTTATAGAAATCAAAGAGAACTCTGATATACTTGAGCAAATCACAGCTGAAGAGGAGGAGGAGGAATTAGTGGTTTTAACAGAATTAAAATTGGGTAAGTGTCCTCGCCCAAGATGACATGTATGCCAGGTCAAAAGGTAGAAATCGGAAACACGCGCTGAGAATGATCCTGGTTTCTTCAGAAGAGATAGCATTTTAAGACTGGTATGACTTTTCAGTTCAGAACCGAATATACCAGGCTCAAAATATTAACCCTGTATTTCTCTCTTTGCAGATGCTGCCAGACCTACTGAGTTTCTCCAGCATTTTCTGTCTGCTTGTATTCCTTGAATCCCAGATCACTGTGCGAGGCAAGGGAGGAGATTGCAGGGGCCCTGACATTAATGTTCAATTCTTGTCTGGATACAGGAGAGGTGGTAGAGAACTGGAGGACTGCTATTGTAGTATGAATATTCAAGAAGGATGATAGGGGCAAATCAGGGAGCTAAAGGCCAGTAAGTCTAACATCAGTTTCAGGAAAACTATTTTAGGAGACAGAATTAATCTGCAGATCAAGAGGGAAGGTATAGCTGTGTCAGAGGGAGATCACATGCAATTGGCTTGATTAAGTTTTTCTAGCAGTTTCCAAACTGTGGATCAGGGCAGTGTAGAGGATACAGTCTACATGGAGTTTCGTAAGATTTTTGACAAGGTCTTGCATGGCAGACTGTAAGAGAAGAGTCCATGGGATCCCGAATAATTTGGAAAATTGGATCCAAAATTATTTTGGCAGCAGGAAGCAGAGGGTGGTGATCGAAGGGTATTTTTGTGACTGGAAGCCTGTGAACAGTGGTGTACCACAGAGCTCAGTTCTCCATCTCTTGCTGTGTATTGCATTCGTTAATGATCTAGACAGGAATGTATGAGGTATGATCAGCAAGTTCACAAATGAAATGAAAATTGATTGTGTAAATAGCAAGGGGAAAGTCTTAGGCTACGAAACAATATAGACTTATAAAAGGGACCTACAAGGCAACTTTTTCACGTAGAGGGTGGTACGTGTATGGAATGAGCTGCCAGAGGAAGTGGTGGAGGCTGGTACAATTGCAACATTTAAGAGGCATTTGGATGGGTATATGAATAGGAAGGGTTTGGAGGGATATGGGTCGGATGCTGGCAGGTGATACTAGATTGGATTGGGATATCTGGTCGGCATGGACGGGTTGGACCAAAGGGTCTGTTTCCATGCTGTACATCTCTATGACTCTATGACTTGGCTGTTCGCAAATGAAATTTAATTGTGAAAAGCATGAAGGAGGATTAATAAGGCAAAGGAATACATGTCAAATGGCAGGACCCAAGGAAATATGGAGGATCATAAGGACCTTGATGAGCAGGACTGTAGATCCGTGATGAGAGAAGGTCAGTCGGTATGTTGGTTAAGAATGCAATGGGCTACTTGTCATTATTAATTGAGGCATCAAATATAAGAGCAGGGTGGTCAGGATGGATCTGTACAAGACACAAGTGAATCCACAGCTGAAATCCTGAGGGACTACGTAAAAAGTAGGAAGACTTGAAAGCATATTTTTTGGCTGCCAGGTGAATATCCGACCATCTCCACCCCTGACTGAATCACAAGAATCAGGAAGGCAATGGGGCCTCTGTTCCTCCATATTCTATGCCTCCCTTCAAGCACCCACTACCTGGCCTGCTCCTTCATACAGAATAACATTTTGCTGCCTCTAGAGTCAAGGAATCATTCAATGATTCAATTTTGTCTCCTTTGTTCATGGATGTGAGCATTACTGGCTAGACCAGCATTTATCGCCCATCCAAAATTGCTCAAGGGAAGTTAAAAGTCAACTACATTCCTGTGGGTCCGAAGTCACATCTTGGCCAATCTTAGCAGGACTTATAGACTTAATGGTAAGATCCTAAGGAGTGTTGCTGAACAAAGAGACCTTGGAGTGCAGGTTCATAGCTCATTGAAAGCAGAGTCGCAGGTAGATAGGGGATAGTGAAGAAGGTGTTTGGTATGCTTTCCTTTATTGGTCAGAGTATTGAGTACAGGAGTTGGGAGGTTATGTTGTGGCTGTACAGGACATTGGTTAGGCCACTGTTGGAATATTGCGTGCAGTTCTGGTCTTCTTCCTATCGGAAAGATGTTGTGAAACTTAAAAGGGTTCAGAAAAGATTTACAAGGATGTTGCCAGGGTTGGAGGATTTG
>NC_057719.1:14493568-14548644 GCF_004010195.1 Chiloscyllium plagiosum
AACATTTAAGAGGCATTTGGATTGGTATATGAATAGGAAGGGTTTGGAAGGATATGGGCCGGGTGCTGGCAGGTGGGACTAGATTGGATTGGGATATCTGGTCGGCATGGATGGGTTGGACTAAAGGGTCTGTTTCCATGCTGTACATCTCTATGACTCTATAACGGCAGTGGCCTTCCCTAAAGGACATTAGTAAGCCAGATGTGATCATCATTATAATCTTAATTTCAGATTTTGTATTGAATTCAAATTCCACCAGCTGCCATGGTACAGAAACTCTGGATTAATAGTCATAAAGAACAGAAACAGGCCCTTCAGCTCACCATGCCTATGCCAACCAACAAAGTCGAGCAACAATGCGACCAGGCTATTGCTTCCCACATTGCTGCATGCTGTAGGCACTATCCTTAAATTGACTAATTTCTCACATGCACACCTTATTTTCAGAATTAAATAAGCTTGAGAAAAGTTACCAGCATTGTCTACATGAGTGACAATGGATGACAATGGATGGCACTATCATTCTTGATACTATGCAGGTAAATTCTACAGAGTATTGGTTTTAATTTTCTAAAACTACTTCAATGTAGACGATCCCATTAGTATGGAAGATCGCAAATTTGACTCCTTTATTCATTTAGGGAGAGAAAGAGACAGAAAGCAGGAAACTGTAGACAAGTCAGTTCATGGAGAAAATGTGTGAAGGTATTAGTAAAGAAGTTATAGCAGGGGGCACTTGGATAAGTTCAATATAATTAGGCAGAAACAACGTTGTCATGTGTAAAGGGAAATCACATTTGACCAAAATCAAAATTGGACATAACTTATAAGATCACAGGAATTGACTGACAATTTAAAAGATAAGTTACACACTGTTGTTCAGAGCTCCCATGTTTATTAATCAAGAATTTAATCCAAGTATGAAATGTATCTCCAAAGCAACCACAGCTGTTTGAAGACGACAGCTATTTTTCCATCTTCCTCTTCAAATAAATCTCATTAACAAGCGGCACTATTTGTATACAGGATCTTATGGCAGCATATTCGAGCCTAGATTTATGCAATTTGGGGCCTGTCCATTCTGTTTAATTACACCAACAAGGATTTCACTGTACATTAATTCTTGCCAGAAATTTTACAACTTTTCTGTCACAGCAATGTGTTTTTCAGTAAAGGGCCAAATGCTGGCAAATAGGACTCGACTAATTTAAGATATCTGGTCGGTATGGACAAGTTGGACCAAAGGGTCAGTTTCCATGCTGTACATCGCTGACTCTAAAAACGGGTCCAGTTTAGTCTTTGAAAATCAAATATTTTGCCAGATATTCACCTTTAAACATTTATTTCAGGAAACAGTAAAATGTTATTTTCTGGAAAAAGAAAGTATCAGAACTTTAATGTGCACATTTTGAAGTTTTAGACTTTAACGATGCAGATTACAATGGTAATCAGGAAACGGTAGGTAAGGCATTTTTAGCAGCACACATTCATATCCATGAGAGCCATGTCCTTGATAAGGAAAACACTTCAAAGTAAGTCTTTACTACAACTATGAAGACCATAGCCTAGGTCTTCTGAGGAGTGAGAACCGTCAGTGAATTTTCACCTGCATTCCCAGTCTCCTCAATGCTCCTCCCCATTTCTTGCCAGGTCTTTAGAAGCAAGGAAAGGTTTGAGGGCGAATGGTGGCAGGCAACACAGGGTGATGTGTAGTGGTGATTGGGCAGGCAGGAACAACACCAGAAGCTGCAGGCAGTGGAGTTTGCAAATCAGTGACTGGTGTTCCTTGGCACATAATCCGAACCACTGGAATCAAGGAGGAGTACTGATTCATTAGCCAGGGGTGGGGAGATAGGTGGTAATCAGCAGGACATTCCCCTGTCCATTTCAAGCTGATGCCATTTGAATTCATGAGGTCCAGAGTCAATGGCAGAGGAACAGGAAGAGGGACTTGTTTTAAAATGCATTTACTTAGTATCAATGATTCTTCGATATTTAGTAAGACTATTCGATATTTGATCATCTTTGAGATCCAGAGTTATCCTCCAAATTTCATCCAAGCTCATATAACATCACTAGATTGTGTGGAGTTCAATAAAATCCCCTTTAAGAACCATTACCTAAAACAATAGCTTTCATTCTCTAAGACAACCAAGAAAAAGACTATTTAATCATGTATCTCATTTACTTTCTAGATAAACTGTTATGAGGCTCGTACTCTGATCTTCTTCATTGGTCTCTAGTCTTCCATTTCTTTTCAAATCCTATATCAATCACCTGTTTGATTCCTTCTGATTAATGGCCTAAAACCCAGATAGCCAGGGTATCACCTCCCTCCTTCAACTCCAGGTTATCTTTTACCTTATCCTATTCAGGGTACATTTTGTTATCGAGATAAATATCTTACAGGAGTTAACAGGGTAAAAGACACTATCCTATCGGCTCAGGAATATCAACTGAGAAACCTCTTCCAGAAAACCTCAATGTGAGACACCATTCCCCTTTGCCAAAAAGGTAGTCTCCATAGTTCCAAAGCGTAGCTCTCTCATGTGATGGTTCAACCTGAGGGTCATCACGTCTCAGGTGAAGGGAGAGGTTGGGACGGAGAATCCTTCATGAGAACCTCAGCTAGTGCAGAGATGTAACCCAAACTATTGGCATTACTCTATACGTAAATCAGCCATCCAGCCAACTAAACCATCTGATTCTTGGCTGTAACATTTATTTCAATACAGTCCCTGATGTCTAAGAAATGTTTATATGCTTTACCAGAGAGAAGGAACAGGCTTCAGCCAGATAGATTTTTAATAGGCACAGTATAATGTAAGTATTCTATTACATTAAAAATACCAGTATATAGAAGAGTGGGAATTGACGAGGTTGCTGCTTTTTTTTAATGAACAGATCACTAAGTAATTTTCCATATTGTTGGGTTGATACCAAATTTCTGGTTGGACCGGAACATCCTGAAAAGGGGTATGGCCAAGTCCCAGGCCCCAGTCTTAAAGGACTACAGCCAGGATGTTGTCAGGAAGAGTAACCCTTGTTGTCTCCAGTTTATCCAGTCATTTCGTGATATCACTTGGAGTAAAATAAATTGGCTGAAAGCTGGCACCTATAATGGTGGGGAATGTCAGGAGGACTCCTAACCAGAGATGATTGCAAACTCATCAAAATTGTCTTTTGCATGGGTATATTAGACTCCTCCATCATAAAGGATGTAGCTGTTGATGAAGCTTATCCTCCTGTTAGTTGTTTATCCTCCAGCTCCATTTGTGGGGATGTGACAGGACTGCAGAGCTTTAATTTGATCCTTTGGCTGCGGTATCACTTACCTCTTGACTGTCATAGGATATGTCTGCTGTTCAGAATGCATGTAGCCCTGTGTTCTGGTGCCATCACATTGGTACCTCATTTGCAGGGAAGACGGTTTCTGGCATGTTCTCCAACACTTATCCTTGAACTAAGGCTGGTCCTTCAGCTTGTTAGAATTAACAGATGGAAGGATATTCTAAGCTTTGAGTTTACAGATAGTAACAGATAGTCTACAGATAGTAACTTCTGCTGCTGTCTGTCAAAACTGGGACAGTGGGTTTTCCCACAAAAATAGTAAAGCAACAATCTGATGGACATTAAAGTCCTAATGCAGAATATACTGTGTTACTTATTGTCCAAAATGCTACTTTCAAGTCATATTGAGGAGCTCCAATACATCAGCACAGTTGGTGGTGGTTGGTGATGGAAATCACCAGGAAGAGTTCTTGCCCATGTTTTACTGAAGCCACGAGACTTAAAAAGATCTGTCTTGAGGAAGGAAAAGTTCCTCCAAATTTTCTAACCACTATGCTCCATCTCTGGTGAGTCTCTACTGACCCAGGGCATAGGACATGTCCAAGGGATGATGATGGGGGAGTTTGGGGTCTTGGTTGTGAAAGGTGTGACTTGGATTCATGTCATGGTATTAATCATGAGACAAAGGAGCAGAAATTAGGCCATTCAGCACATCGAGTCTGCCCCACTACTAGTTCGACTAGTTTTAACTAACTGGTTTGTGGGACAGCTCTCCTAATTTTGACACAAGTGAGGAAGACATTGCAGAATTGACTAATGAGCAGTATTTTGGCATGCGTTTTTCTCATGTTTGTTACCTGAACCAGTGCTGAGTGACCCGTTCAGTTTTATCCTAATTCAATTTTGTTGTAGCAGTTTGAAAGTGAGGACTGCAGATGCTGGAGATCAGAGTCAAAGAGTGTGGTGCTAGAAAAGCACAGCCGGACAAAGGGCTTATGCTCAAAACGTCGACCTTCCTGCTCCACAGATGCTGCCTGACCTGCTGTGCTTTTCCAGCTCCACACCCTTCGATTCTGTAGCAGTTTGTACACATGAGTAGCTTTTGTTAGAAATGCATAGATTTATAGGTTTTCAGTAACTGGAATATGGAACCACTTGAACACACCAGGTGAAGAGAGATTTACAATGTGATTTACTGGAAACAAAAAAAAAGTTAAAAAAAGGTCAAAGAGAAGGTGGTTACCCACCGTTCGTAGAAGCCGACTCTGAGGAAAGAATGTCCAGCTAAGCTTTTAAAAAGGAAAGATGAAAGATGGATTTCGATAAGACTTGAAGGAACCCTTCGATATGTGCTGTAGTTTACCAGGCAACAGTCCCTGATCTAAAGGTACATTTTCAGCACATACCCAAGTGTGGTAGTTGAGGAAACTTTGCTGTGCTCTCTCTCTTTCTCTCTGTCAGTAAGAGAATAATGCTGAAAGCAAAAAAAAAGCTAAATAGACCTTTCCCTGGTGAAGTTGTGTGAAAAATCTGATAACATTTCATTAGTTAGATCTTGGTTTACCATCCACATCTGAAATCTAATCAGAGGACCCCTTCCAGAATTCTACAACTGTCAGAAAGTGGATGTAATCAAAGGAACTGTGAAAAGTAATTCCAACTTCTGAACTCTTACCCTGGACTTAAAGGGCCATTGTTCTTTCTAGTGGATGTTTCTCAAAAAGATTTACAAGCATGTTGCCAGAGTTGGAGAGTTTGTGTTATTGGGAGAGGCTGAATAGGCTAGGGCTGTTTTTCCAGAGGCTGAGGGGTGAACTTATAGAGGTTTATAATATCATGAAGGGCATGGATAAGGTAATTAGTCAAGGTATTTTGCTCAGGTAGGGGAGCCCAAAACTAGAGGGCATAGGTTTAAGGTGAGAAAGGAAAGGTTTAAAAAGGGACCTAAGGGGCAATCTTTTGACGCAGAGGGTGGTGCGTGTATGGAATAAGCCGCCAGAGGAGATGGTGGAGGCTGGTACAATTGCAACATTTAAAAGACATCTGGACGGATATATGAATAGGAAGGGCCAAGTGCTGGCAAATGTGACTGAATTAATTTAGGATACTGGTCAGCATTGACGAGTTGGACAGAAACTGTGCTGTACATCTCCATGACTCTTGTGATAGCTCTGCAGAGCTGCCATGTTACATCTCCATACCAATGAGTGCGTGAAATTAGGGAAATACAGTTGAATGGGGAGAAAGTGAGGTCTGCAGACGCTGGAGCCATGTTACATCTCCATACCAATGAGTGCGTGAAATTAGGGAAATACAGTTGAATGCCACAGTATCTTAATCAATAACTGATTTTGCTACTTATTTTAAAAGGGCTTATTTCTTAACGAACTAATTAACTTTAAGTTTCTTGAAAAACAAGTCTCTTTTGTTCTAGATAATAGTAATGAACAAATTGACCATTCTTGGTGATTAAAAATAATCACTAATTGGAGCTTGATTGCTTGCACACTCCTCCCATTACGCTAAGTGTTTTCATAGGGTAGTTAAGGGTCAACTTAAAGGTCAATTGCTAAGAGTCTGGACTCAGCTGTAGGGAAAGACTGAACAATTGCCTTCCATATAATACATTTATGAACTAAATGAGTTTTTAACAACAATTTGGTCCTCATTACTGAGGGAAGCAGTTTTAACCTAGCTTTATTTTAATAAATTCCTCCATCTGCCATGCTGAGATGTGAAATCATAGCTCCAGTGCATCTGAGTTACCAGCCCTGTAAAATAAATTCCTACTAAGCTACCATACTGGAAAAAAATAAACCAAATGGAAAGCAAAACTGATCCCAGCGGCACAAAAGTACTGTAGATGCTGGAAGTTTGAAATAAAAACAGAAAATGCTGAAAATACTCCGCAGGTCAGACAGCAGTGTCTGACATCAGACAGAAACAGAGTTAGACACATGCAGGTATCATGGGCTGAATGGCCTCCTTTTACAGGCATAAGCAAGGCCTGACAGCAGGCTCAGTGATTAGAACTGCTACCTCACAGCAGCCGGTTCGATCCCAGTGTTGGGGGCACTCTGCATGCAGTTTGCACATTCTCTCTGTATCTGTGGGGATTTTCTCCCACAATCCAAAGAGGTACTGGTTAGGTGGATTAGCTGTGAGAAATGCAGGGTTTTGGGGTGGTTCTGGGTGGGGGTTGCTCTTCTGCAGGTCAGTGTTGACTCGCTGGGCTGAATGGCCTGCTTCCACACTGTAGAGATTTGAGAAATTCCTGCAATATTCCACCAGATGTGACCAATTAAAAACAGTGGACTGACTTGCAAGAAAAGAGTGACCCCTTGTGGAAGACATGCCAAATGGGCCAGTGAGGCATGTCTTGTTGTTACAGCCAATGAGGCAGGTCCAGGCAACTCGGGCAGTGAACACTGTTGTGGTGATGCAGGGCCACATGGGAGGCTATAACTACCGTTAGCTCCTCCTCCTTCCATGGAGCCTTCAGAAAAGAAAGGACCTTGAGAAACTGAGCAAGTGATTAAGTGATTGAGCAAGTAATGGGATGACAAGAGAAATTTAACATAAACATAAGGAGGCTTCAAATCATACAGGGCATCAGTGAGACCACATCTCAAATATGGTATACAGTTCTAGTCTCACTTAATTAAATGTTGACTAAATAGCGTGGATCCCCGGTACGCAAACACCAAGTGTCACTACGTACTGAGGTTCTACTTGTCCCCGGTGTTGCGAAGGATGGGCCTGGCCTTGTTGCCGCGGAACGCTCCGAGTAGTTGGACCGTTCCGTATCACCTGTCCTTCGTGGAGAAGTTTATGAAGAAAAACACCTTTGACCACAAGTCCATTAGGAAGTGGTCAGCACGTAGTGTCCTTGAGACCCTTCGGGAAAAGGAGAGGGCGGATCCTATCGAGCGGTTCACTGAGCAGACTGTCAAAGCCATTTGGCAGAATGCCTCATCACCAGAACTTTCCAACAAGCACCAAGACATGGCTTGGCTGGAGAAGGGCTCTGCCTGTGAGATCCTTTATGCACGCCCGGACTCTCAGCCACACCGCATGCTGCCCTCAAAGCGGCTGCAGGGGGGACGAGACTGTCACACACCTCCTTCTAGAATGTGCCTACACAGAGGAAGTCTGGAGAGGAATGCAGTGGTGTCTGTCGAGGTTCGTCCCGAGCAGAGTCTGCCTGCCTAAAGAAGAACAGGGGGCCCAGGCAGTCATTTGGGCCCTGCTGACGCCTCAGCTAATTATATGGGCATATGATGGAAAAATGTACAGACCTGTATAAAAATGATAAGTTTTGATCTCTGTATGTACATGATTACATATGTATGGCATGACCAATTGTACAGACCATCAAATTATTTTATGAATAAAGTATATTTTTGAAAAAAAAATAGGTACAGGTATCCCCCGCTATGCGAATGTTTGCTTTACGCTATTTTGTTTTTACAAAAGACCTACATTAGTACCTGTTTTCACAAATCCAGAGAGGATTTTTGCTTTTATGAAAAACGGTGATACTTCTTACCATATAAATTAAGCGTTCCACCATTTTTGGCTTACGATAGGTTTCCTGGGAATGCTGTACTTTCGGATAGCTGGAGCTACCTGTATCTAGAATGAACAGTTGTCTTCTGAAAAAATATTGGACAGACCAGGCTGGTTTCTACTGGAGTTTCAAAAGATGAGAGGCGATTTGATTGAAACATAAAACATTCTGAATGGTCTTGAATGTGGAAAGGGTCATTCCTCCAATAGGTAAGTCTGAAACTAGTGGACGCTGTTATAAAAATTAACAGCTGTGCTTTAAGGATAGGAATGAGGGAAGTTTCCATTTCCCTCAGAGAGTTGAGAGATTTTGGAATGCTCTGCCTCAGAGGAGGTGAATGAATGGTCATTGAATATTTTACCGGCATAGGTAGAAAGATTCCTGATTGGTGAAGGATGAGGGGGTGGGAGGTGGCAAATGAGTATCTGGGCTTCAAGACACTGAATATATCATCCTTCCTCGGGCAACTGACTGTGTGGAGTTTGCATGGGTTTTCCTCGAGGTGGTCCAATATCCTCCCACAAGCCAAAGATGTGCAGGTTAGGTGGATTGGCCACACTAAATTGACAATAGCTTCCAGAGATGTGTAAGTTAGGTGCGTTAGCCATAGGAAATGCGGGGTTATGGGAGTTGGGTCTAGGTGGGATGCTGTTCAGGAGGGTCGGTGTGGTGCAATGGGCTGAATGGCCTGCTTCCACACTGTCAGGATTCTATTATTCTAATATCTATGATCTTACTGAATGATGGGAGTAGGATGAAAGGGTCAAGTGGCCTTCTGCTGCTCCCAATTTGAATGAAACCATTAGGGAACTAGAGGAGTCCCTATGTAGCACAGGGCCAGTCTGACTCTGCTAAAATGCCAGCGGCCTGATAGAATGGCCATCCAGAGGTTAATTAATGAAATAAATGAGTAACCTGGCTCCAGGTAGCAAGTAGCCAAACTGCAGAGTTCCCATCATGAGTGGGAGCTCTCCCTTGTGGCATAAAGAGGTTGGACTTTTCTCCCACATCACCATTTTACCAACTCCTCTGTCTTCCATCAGCTAATGAAATACCAGCCCACATTTCAGCAAGGTGACATTACTTCAAGATATTTCTGTGTCCAACATTGCAGAGATCCCAGCAGCACTGCAAAAACACAACCATTTGCCCTTCACATAATTTCTTGTCAATCTTTAAAGAAATAACCTTCTGTTTTTAGAGCAATGTCCACTGTCCATTTCATCTGTTGTAGTTAGTAAAGACATATGTCACTTTTATTACAGTCGCAGAATGATTTACTCTGCACAAATTGTACTTTGTTGTTATTAGCATCGACTGAGTAGCACAAAATATCATCCAGAACAGTCACATTTTGAGTCGAGTTTTGATTCATTTTTGCTCAAAATACTTTTTGATTGGCTTTCCAGCTGTTATTAAAGCCAACTTGTTAAAAAAATTCAAATCATTGCTGCAATAAATAATACCATATGCTCTCTTTTATGACTTATTTTTTTACAAGAGCTGAAAACAGCCTCAATAAATTTACAGATAAACAGACAACATTGCAACCCACAGAAAATTAAAGATTCTTTTCAGGTACAATGGGCTAGAATTTGCTTTCCCCCAAGTTTTGGGTTGGGGGCAGGGGTTAATGATTCGCAACCCGCTTCTACTCACTGAAATAGAGATGGACTTATCTCTGTCTACCCACTTCATTGGGCTAATAGTAGCGTTGAACAAAGCAGCTCCTTCGCTGCCCTGTTGAACTTTACAGTTTCCGCACAGAACGAGGGAGCTTGCCAAAGCTTTTTGGCGCTCTCGCCTTTCAAGCAGTCTGGTCCGATCAAAATAAAAAGGCTCCTTGCCTCATTAAATTGAGAGATTCTGCACCTGAAGATCGTGGCAAAACGGGAATTCATTTTGAAGCGCTGGAAGGACATCAGGATGGTCGAGGGAAGGGGGAAGAACAAACAGGAGCACATTCTTTGGGAGGAAAATGCCCTGTGTTTGGTGCCAGTGTCCTGACAACCTGATTTAAGCAGGAAATGTAGGGGTATGGGTGGGTTGCGCTTCGGCGGGGCGGTGTGGACTTGCTGGGCTGAAGGGCCTGTTTCCACACTGTAAGTAATCTAATCTAATCTAAAAAAACAAACAGGAGCACATTCTTTGGGAGGAAAATACCCTGTGTTTGGTGCCAGGGTCCTGACAACCTGATTTAAGCAGGTGGATGAAGGCATTCCCACAATCCACTGTTGCTCATTATACCAATAAAGGTCTCACTCTGCTCAACGAATTACATTGGAATGATCCTGGTATGGAGGGATTGTTTTATGTAGAAAAGCTATATAAGTTGGAATCCTAATCACAGTCAAAACGTGTGGTGCTGGAAAAGCACAGCCGGTCAGGCAGCATCCGAGGAGCAGGAGTGTCGATGTTTCGAGTGGAAGCTCTTCATCAGGAATGTGGAGCTAATGAATATGCTTTTCCAGCACCACACGTTTTAACTCTGATCTCCAGCATCTGCAGTCCTCACTTTCTCCTGGGATTCTACTCACTGCAGTTTAGAAGAATGAGAGGTGATCTCAAAAATATTAAGGATTTTTGAGGGTGAATACTGAAAAGATGTTTCTCCCTCATCGGCAGTAGAGGGCACTGACACAGAATAAAGAGTCGCCAATTTAAGACTGAGATGAGGAGCAATTTCTTCTCTCAGAGAGTTGAGAGTCTTTGGAACTCCTTGCCACTGAGAGCAGTGGAGGAAATGTCCTTGTGTATATTTAAGGCAGAGATAACTTCTTGATCAGGAATGGGGAAAGGACAGGAAAGTGGATGTGTGAAGTGTTGGGTCTGCCATGATCCTATTGACTGGTGGGGCAGGGCTCAAGGGGCCAAATGGCCTACTCCTATTCTTATTTTTACGGTATAACTATCATTCAGACAGCAGGTGTCCATGGAATACAGGTCTCGCACCTCCCAATCACACACTCTACCTCACCCATAACTATCTAACAATTCATCCGGCCCGCACCTCTTACTTTCAGTCACAGAGTGATCACAGGCACAGTACCATCCACCATCTCTAAAACTCTGCCCTCCCTTGCTGGAGAGGATTGACAATCATATCGGAGAGAGGGGAACATTAGCAACTTCATTCCCTAAGCCCTTTGAAACAGATTGTGTTCCACATCATGAGGCTGGAGATACCACAGTCCACGTGGAGCAGAATCTATACCAGATGACAGTAAGCGTCAGTCCGTAGATCTTTCTTTTTAAACTTTTCTACTCACCCTCCATCCTGAATTATACCAGCAAGTTCAAGCTGACGATGTCGCAACCATCAATCTCCTGACTTGCACCCACTCTCCGTCCTTACTCTACTGCGTCCAGGAACAGAACGTCCCGCGTGACAACCACAACAGAGGCAGGAGGGAGAGGAAGAAAGATGTTGCCTGGATTGGAGAGTATTCTTTATAAGGAATGGTTGGACAAACCTGGATTGTTGCTACTAGAGCATCGGAGGCAGAAGGGTGACCTGAGAGAAAGCTGTATAATTATTGGAGACACGGCTAAGATGTACAGTCTTTTTCCCCAGGGTGGAAATATCAAATTGGCTGAAAGTGAGAAAGGGAAAGCTTAAAGGAGATATACGAGGCAAGGATTTTTCCATAGAGAGTGGTAGGTGCCTGGAACGTGCTGCCACAGTAGACACAATAGTAACATTTAAGGGACACTTAGACAGACATATGACCAGGCAGGGAAGAGAGGGATACAGACCATGTACAGGCAGATGGGATTACCTTAAAATAGCATCACGGTCAGCACAGAAATGATTGGCCAAAAGGTCTACTCCTGCGCCGTACTGTTTTATGTTTGAAGAAGAATGACAAGTGCCATTACTTCATTGTACAAACAATGTCACTGGCTCAAATACTTGCACTGTGGGGAGTTCAGAGACTCACATAGAACACAATGAGTCATGAAGAATGGGTTGCAACCAGGTCAGAGAGAGAAAGGGTAGCTTTTCTGCCAGCACCCTGGGTGCAAAGGAGTTCTTCTGCAGAACAATCAGACAAAGATTTGGATGGAGCAGCGTAGAAAGGAATGTAAATGAAAATCCATCCTGAGATGTTTGGAGCTTGGACAGGCCTGCTACACAGGCAGTATTATTAGAACAGGATCACGCCATTCAGCCCCTTGAGCCTGTTCTACATTCAGTTCGATTATAAGATTCAGGTATGAACTCAGCTAATGTTAATTTTGGACAAGTCAGATCTCGGAGTTAAATCTAGCTTGTTAAATCCTAACTTAGTTTCATTTTAACCATGGAGATCAGTGACTAAATTCATTCTCATGGACCCGATCATTTATAAACATTTTGTTCCTTTTTGTCTTTTAAAAAAAAACAAAGTGAAAATAGCATATTAGGAAATTAGCTGGAAAACATTTCATTACTGGCTTTTATAGCAGCAAGCTGGTGGTGGTGATGGCCTAGCGGTATTATCACTAGACTATCAATGCAGTGACCCCAGGTAATGATCTGGGAGCCTGGGTTCAAATCCTGCTATGACCAATAGTAGAATTTGAATTCAATAAACATCTGGAATTAGGAATATAATGATAGCTGGTGATGACTGCCATCTGGTTTACTGATGTCCTTTAGGAGAGGAATCTGTTGGCCTTCATGTAACTCCAGACCCTCTGGCCGATTAGGGATGACCTCATCAGTGATACCCATAACTTGTGACTGGGTTAAAAAGACAGACACGAAGACTTGCCACTACCTCTGCATTAAAGTTGCCTTACAAAGACAGGCTAGGACAGCTGCAATCAGCTACCTCACTGCAAAGTTCTGGTAGTAACTGATGCTTTCTTTTAAAACCCTTTCATCTAGGTGTCTCAGCCCTAAGATATCTGAAACCTAAACTCATTGGGTAGACTCTTGGTCCATACAAGTCCACATTGACCCTAGTCTCCTCAGGTTTCTTTCATTCATTCAGAGGATGTGGGTGTGGCTGAATAGGCCAGTAGGAATTACACATCCCTAGTTGCCCTCAAAGAGAGTGCCTTCGTAGCTATTTCTGAGGGTCATTAAGAGGCAATCACATTGCTGTGGGTTTGGGGTCACATGTTAGGTTAGAATAGCTAAGAATGGGAGATTTGCTTCCCCAACAGATATTAATGAGCCAGATTTTTGTTTAGGACAATGGTTCCACAGTCACCATTAGCTTGTAATACCAGATTTTTAATTGCAGTTCATTCAAATTTCACCATACACCATGTTGGGATTCTAACCCAGGACCTTAGCCTCAGGTTCTGCATTACTAGACCTGTGACACAATCACTTCCTTTAAGAGCAATACTGGGAAAGAACTGGTGTGCACAGCAAAGAACCCCCAAGCACTGTAGACAATGGAAGCATTGTACCTGAAGGTGACGTAGCTGTCACTATATGTCAAACGCTACTTCTATGATGGGATAGTACAAAGGTGCCCCTATCCTTGAGCAGCCAGTCTCTCGGTCTTCCTGAATGCCTGGAGATAAACGGTTTGTAGGATTGACTGACACATACGGCCAAACAAACTAGAAACAGGAGTAGACCATTCAGCCCTTTTAGCCTGTCCTCCACTCAATAAAACCATGACTGATTGGATTGCAACCATAAATCCATATTCCTGCCCATCCCTCTGACAGGGTTTTCTAGTCAATGGTGAAGGTTAAGACCATAAGGAACAGGAACAGAAGTTGGAAACACTTCATCGCAGACATCAGAAAGTGATTCAAACTCACCTTGTTCCTTTTCTCTCAGCAAGATCCTGACAGATCATTGTGCCTGCTCCACCATTCAATAGTGTCATGGCTGATCGTTTAATAATAATCTACCTCTGCATTAAGGATCCCACTTTAATCACCTTTTCAGGAAAGAGAATTCAAAAAACTCATGGCCTTAAGAAACATTTGCTTCTCATCTTGGTTTTAAATGGATAACATCAGATTTCTTAACAATGTTGCCTAGTTAGAAGTTCTCCCATAATAGGTAACATCATCTCCACATCTACCATGACAAGACCACTCAGGAACTTGCTTTTCAATCAAGTCACCTCTTAGTCTAAACTACAGCCGATACAAGCCTGGCTTATCCAAAGCACTGATAAATTAGCTGTACATTTTAATGTTGTCATATGACCATTGTCACAAATGTGACAATGGCATTGTCCTTTGCAAGTTAAATCACTGATTTCTGTTTAAAATTTGTAAAAGACTAAGCAGTCAGGAAAGAAATGAACACAAGTACAAAACATCTTTGTCATTCAGCAAGGCATAACGGACCATGAATTATGGTTTGTTACTCATGCATCACATTCTAGAGCTAACAGTTATGTTCTATAAATAATATATGTTGCATAGCCAAATATTTATATTACAATGGCACTTCATTACAAGGGCTTAACAATGCACTTTAAGTTTTGGAAAATGGTTAAATTTGGCTTGAAGTTAATGGATCATTTCTCTATTATTTTTGTGGGCACATTATTTAACTGGGAACAATTGGTTGAAACAGAATGTTTTTGTCTAAATTAAGCTATTTACTAACATATCATTGGCTCAAATTTATGTCTTGTTTGCAACAAAAGCCAATCAGTAATAAATTTACCATTAATGTTTGTGTTCGTTTTTGCTGAAGCATTCTGATGAAAGCAATATCAAACAATGAGAGTTAAAGTTTGTTTAAAAACTTTATACTGAGCTCTCCAATTCCTCCTTCCCTAATTCCTCCATTGGAATAAAGAGTACCACACCATGGCTCTCAGACGTTTCTCAAACTGAATCCTCCATGCCAGTGAAACTTGTCTCTCTCTATGATACACCACAAGTGACTGCTCTTCAACAGAAAGTCCAATCTCTCTGAGCATAACAGCCTCTCAAACATAGTTTGCAAGTTTACTGACTAGAATAGTAAAGAGGACATTTGGTATGCTTTCCTTTATTGGTCAGTGCATTGAGTATAGGGGTTTGGAGGTCATGTTGCGGCTGTACAGGGCATTGATTAGGCCACTGTTGGAATATTGCATGCAATTCTGTTCTCCTTTCTATCAGAGAGATGTTGTGAAACTTGAAAGAGTTCAGAAAAGATTTACAAGGATGTTGCCAGGTTTGGAGGATTTGAGCTGCTCAAGGAAGTGGTGGAGGCTGGTACAATTACAACATTTAAAAGGAAAGGGATGGGGATATGAATAGGAAGAGTCTGGAGGGATATGGGTCAAGTGCTAGCAAATGGGACTAGATTAGGTTCAGAAATCAGGTTGGCATGGACTGAAGGGTCTGTTTCAATGCTGTACACCTCTATGACTCTATGACTTGATGATCTCTTGCCCTCTTCAGTAAGAACTCTTCTGCTCTTATATCATAGCAATCCGCTGCTCAGTGAATGCTTTCAGGATCACGACCCACCAATGTGCACTGGGATTGCCCTATAAAATGGCACGGGCCTTTTTTAAAAAAAAAAAATTCATAAGTGCACTAACATGTGAACATTTCCCCCCCAAATCAACAAACCACGTGTAGTATTATTTGCATCTATTAATCAAAATTAGGGGGCATAATTTTATGGTGAGAGGAGAATGATTTAAAAGGGTCCTGAGAGGCAATGTTTTCGCATATAGGGTAGTTCATGTGTGGAATGAGCTGCCAGAGGAAGTGGTGGGTACTGGTATAGTTACAAGAGTTAAAGAAGACTTTGGGTAGGTACATGAATAGGAAAGGTTTAGAAGGATATGGGCCAAACGTAGGCAAGTGGTACAAGTCCAGATTGGGAAACTTGTTTGGTATGGATGAGTTGGACCACAGGGCTGCTTCCATGACTCTATAACCACAACCAGTAAATCACCCACATTTTCCAATTGATTTACATGCAAAGCCCCATTAAGGCCAATGCAAACCATCAAAGGTGAGGAGCGGGGTGGGCAGGCACAAGCAGTGTTAAACTTTAACGTATTGCTACTTTAATTAACTTGATTAGTCATTATTTAGTCATTAGCCCTAAATGTGGATTCCAAATTTGCACTTCTTTGACCAAGCACTGGACCCCAATTGAAATTCCACATGAATGAGCCCATTTCAGGCTGCAGGTGCATGGTGCAATTTATGACAAAGCCATTTGGACAGTGTACTTGGGGCATATGAAATCTTTTGTCAAAATGATGTGTAGAGCATGAATCTGATACAGGTAGTTCTGGGATAATGCGCGGTCCAGCAGTGCGAGTAGGCTATAACATCGCTGAAGAATTAGCGAATGGTATTCTCAAGAACACTTGCCTCCATTCACAATAGCACGATTCCAGTGGGGATCAGTTCCTGTGCTTCGTTCCACACATGTGTGATGTCAGCTGCCAACAGAGCAACTTTCTGTGAGATGTACTGTACAGAAAGCAGCTTTCTTACATTTATTAAATTACTGTGTTAAATTTACTTTTGTTTCATTAATAAATATGATTTTAATCTTGATTCAGACTGTGCTATATTTTGTATTACACTTTTGAGTGATTTTTGAGCGATCGGGAGTGATATTTTTTGCTGGGTCTGCCCCAGCCCCACTTTTCCCATCAGCCCCATTATTTATATTAAGCGATTTCTATTAAGCGAGTTTTTGTTGGAATGCAACTACGGTATTACAGGAGAACTACCTGTAGCTGAAAACCAGACGTTATGCAAGGTTTTCACCTCATGCTCCTACTTTTTCTGAAATAAACTATCCCCTGTTATTGGACGGCAAGGTGGCTCAGTGGTTTGCACTGCTGTCTCATGGCACCAGGGATCTGGGTTTGATTCCAGCCTCAGGTGACTGTGTGGAGTTTGCATGTTGTCTCTGTGTCACCAGCAGGGATCACTTGAGTTTCTCATTTGTATAAATGATTTGGATGAGAATATGGAAAGCATGATTAGTAAGTTTGTGGACGACACAAATTGGTGGCATAGTGGACAGTGAAGAAGGTTTTCTAAGATTAAAAAGGGATCGTGATCAAATGGATCAATGGGGTGAAAAATGGCAGGTAGAGTCCAATCTGGATGAATCAAGGTGTTGCATTTTGGTACAACAAACAAGAGTATAAGGCTTATACAATTAGTGGTAGGGCCTTGAGTAGTGTTGTAGAACAGAGGGACCCAGGGGTTCAGGTACATAATTCTTTGAGGTTTGCATCACATATAGACAGGATGGTGTTTGACACGCTTGCCTTCATTGCTCAGTCCTAATAGATTAGAAGTTGGGACATCATGTTGAGGTTGTACAGGACATTGGTGAGGCCTCTTCTGGACTACTGCGTCCAGTTCTGGTTGGCCAGTTATAGGAAGGATATTATTAAGCTGGAAGGTTCAGAAGGTATTTACCAAGGTTTTTGCAGGATATGGATGGTTTGAGTTATAGAGAAAGGCTGAATAGGTTGGGACTTTTTTCACTACAGCGTAGGAGGTTGAGAAGTTTATAAAATAATGAGAGGTATAGATAGAGTTATTGGGAGTTGTTTTTACCCCAGAATGGGCAATTTCAAGATTAGGGGGCACATTTCTAATGTGAGATGAGAGAGAATTTTTTTTAAAATGAGGCTTTTTTTTACAGAGAGAGTGTAACGAACTTCCTGAGGAAGTGGTGAATGTGGGTACAGTCATAACATTTACAAGGATAACATTGGAGAGATATAGGCCAGGAGCAGGCAGGTGGGACTAGTTTAGCTTGGGATTATGTTTGACATGGGCTGGTTGGACTGAAGAGTCTGTTTCTGAGCTGTATGACTCTATAACTCTATGTACAGGTTCAGTGGTTTGGCCATACTAAGCTGCCCATAATGTCCAGTGATGCGCAGGCTCGGTGGGTTAGGCATGGAAAATGCATGATTATAGGGTAAGGGGTGCATATGGGTGGGATGCTCTTTGGAGGGTTGGTGTAGACTCAATGGGCTGAATGGCCTGCTTCCACATTGTAGATATCCTATGAAATGTCTTTTGATTTACTCCAAATCCAACTGTTGTGAAAGAAAAATGTTGTTTCAAAACCAGTGTTGGCAGACAATAGAGAACAATTTGAACAACAGTTCAAAACAACAACAGCTTGAAGAATCACACTAGACTTGAATTGCTTCTCTCTCACAGATGCTGCAAGACCTGCTGAGCTTCTCTAGCATTCTCAGTGTTCGCATCAGGTTTCCTGCATCCGCACTAACTTGCTTGCAACAGATTACCTTTCACCATTCGATTGCTTGTCAGATTACCATTTTGCCATGTTAACTTTATCAGAGATCAATTTTTTCCAACCTCGGAATTGCTCAACTGTCTCAACCATAAGATAATAAAGATGTGAAGTGTTCACAGTAAAACATCCTGTCGAATTAGACACAAATATCTACACGGTTCAAACCACAAAGGTGCCAATTGCAACACCTGAATATCGGTATTTCCTTTATTCTGGTCCCCGATCCACAACTAAGAAGGGAGAATAGTCAAAAGAATGAAATAAAATAATCACAGGTGTAGAATTCAGAATGGCTAGGTACTGATACAGAATAATGGCTATTATTCATGAGAATTAGAATTCACTTTATTTTCAAGTACTCAAATTAAAAGTTTACAAATCGCCACTTACAGTGCCATTATAGGTACAAAGGTACCTGGGTACAGACTCTTAACTACAAACTCTTCGGGAAAAATTAGGACAGTTACTGTACAACCAAATGAATCACAGACATTGTAAATGGTAGCAACATCCTTGTGGTTTGTAATCATCTGGACCAACAAAGCTGTGTAACAATTTGAATTCTCTCCTTGTTATCTGATATTTAAAATTAAATACAAACTATGTGATTTAAATAAAATGATTACGCATCACTCTTTTTATACCATGAATGTACTGATCCAGAGCATAATCATTGCAATATGTGTGCTCTGACACTGATTTGAATTTTGCCATGGTAGTAATGGCAAAATGGTCAGTGATTGTCATCATTACTCCACTGAAACTGATACCTACTCTTGCAAAGCATAACTTGCAAATCCAAAAATAATTGTCAATACTTCCATCCATCTTCAGAGGGAAGGAGGTTAGGAATCCACAGAGAGCTGCCAATGGAATCGATGGGAATTTTGCAGTGATCCTCAGTAAATGCTGTGAAATCCTTGGAAGTCTTGGCAAAGTCGACCCTCAACCAGCTAACCTGTTCACTATGCGCTTTAGTGAAAAAGATAACTTCTGCCTTTTTACCTGGTCCAACAAACACTGTACTCTTTTTATGTTTCTGGACTTTCTGATTGTGGACTGCATTAGGAGAACAACTGGTTTAAAAACCAAAGGGTTGTTGAAAGAATGCTGCACTTTTTAAAAAGCGGGTAATGTGACACTCGTAAGTGTTGTTTGCGCAGCTGTTTGGGCAGTGGGGGAAACCTAGACACTGATGCACTGGACATAAGAACGAAGAGCTGGAGCAGGCCTTAAGCCTGCTCTGCCATTTCATATGATCGTGGCTGATCTCAACTCAGTCTCAAATCCACTTTCCTGCCCGCCCTCCATAACCCTTCAACCCATGACTCATTAAAAATCTATTTCCTCCTTAGATGTACCAGCATCCACCACACTCTGGGATAGTGAATTCCACAGATCCACAACTCTGAGAGATGTAGGTCCTCTTCACCTCTGTTTTAAATATGCTACTATGTCCTCTCATTCTGGATCACCCTGTATGAGGAAACATCCTTCCTACTTTCTCAATCCCCTTTAGTGTGTCGTATACCTCAATTAGATGTACTCTCATTCTTCTAAACTCCAGTCAGTATCGGCCTAAACTGGTCAGTCTCTCTTCACAAGACAAACCATTTAATACTGGAAACAATCCAGTGTACTTCCTCTGAACTGTCTCCAATCCAGCTACATCCCTCTTCCATTAAGACTACCAAAATTGTATGCAGTATTCAAGGTTCAATGTCACATATTGGACACCATCATTTGCTGATCCTGATTTTTCATACCCACCCGATATGACATAACAAACACTGCCCAATAGGCAAGAACTGAAAAACAAAAATGAAAAACCAAGGACGTTGAATGCTGAACTCAGCTCTCATTTTTTGGTAAAATAAATCGACCACCAAACTAATAAATTGTTACAACACACACCTGCCCATCAAAGGTAGTTAACCACAACTAAACCAAACAAAGGAGGAGACTATAACAAAAATCAAAGAGGCAGTTGGAAACCATGGAAATCATGCCTCATGAACGTGATTATGTTTTTTGAAGTAATAACAAAGAGGATTGACGAGGGCAGAGCGGTGGATGTAATGTGTATGAACTTGAGTAAAGCTTTCGACAAACTTCCTCATGGTAGCTTGGTTAGCAAGGTAAGATCACATGGAATACAGGAAGAACTAGCCATCTGGATACAGAACTGGTTCAAACGTAGGAGACAGAGGGTGGTTGTGATGGGTTGTGTCCAATGGTGTGCTACAAGGATTGGTGCTGGGTCCACTGCTTTTCACATTTGTATAAATGATTTGGATGTGATCATAGGCGGTATGGTTAGTAAGTTTGCAGATGCCACCAGGATTGGCGGTCTCGTGAAAAGCGAAGAAGTTTACCTCAGAGTACACTAGGACCTTGATCAGAGGCCAATGGGCCGAGGAGTGGCAGATGGAGTTTAATTTAGATAAATGTGAGGTGCTGCATTCTGGAAAGGTATATCAAAGCAGGACTTGGACCCTAATGGTAAGGTCTTGGGGAGTGTTACTGAACAAAGAGACCTCAGATTGTAGGTTCATAGTTCCTTGAAAGTGGTGTCATAGGTAGACACTGGTGTCAGAGGAAGAGAAAGTGAGGACTGCAGATGCTGACAGGTTAGTGAAGATGGCGTTTGGTATGCCTGCCTTCATTGGGAGATCATACTGCAGCTGTAGAGGACATTGGTTAGGCCACTTTTGGAATATTGTGTGCAGTTCTGGTCTCCCTCCTATGGGAAGGAATTTGTGAAACTTGAAAGGGTTCAGAAAAGATTTACAAGGATGTTGCCAGGGTTGGAGGGTTTGAGCTATAGAGAGAGGTCGAATGGCTGGGGCTGTTTTCCCTGGAGCATCGGAGGCTGAGGGGTGACCTCATAGAGGTTTATAAAATCACGAGGGGCATGGATAGGATAAACAGACAAAGTCTTTTCCCTGGTTTAGGGGAGTCCAGAACTAGAGGGCAGAGGTTTAAGGGAAAGATTTATAAGGGACCTAAAGGGCAACTCTGTCCATGCAGAGGGTGGTGCTTATATTGAATGAGCTGCCAGATGAAGTGGTGGAGGCTGATACAACTACAACATTTAAGAGACATGTGGATGGGTAAATGAATAGGAAGGGTTGAGAGGGATATGGGCCAAATGCTGGCAGATTAATCCAGGATATCTGGTCGGCATCTATGAGTTGGACCGAAGAGTCTGTTTCCGCGCTGTGCATCTTTATGATTCTTTGACTTGATGAGTTAGGATGAGGGGAAGCTACAGGGTCATTTTGTGAATCGTAGGCAGTGACTCATGGAGTACTATAGGCATCAGTGTTTGGACTTCAAATGTGCAAAATATATATTGATTCAGATAAGGGACCTATGTGCAATATTTCCAAATTAATGTCAACACAAAGCTGGGTGGGAAGGTGAATGCTGAGAAGGATGCAGAGATATTTCAGTGTGATGTGGACAAGTTCAGTGAGTGGGCAAATCCATGCAGATGAACAGTAGCAAAAACACCGAGGCAGATTGCAGTCAGTTCTGATACAACACGATAGGTCCATTCTCGTGCGATTTCACATTATAAGAAAATCGTGCAATAGCCGTGCCATTTAAACTAATGGGGCTAGAATCATGTTGTAGCCAGTACAGGTAAGGAAAGTTTGCATTCCACAAATAACAGTCTAAAATCTCCAATCGTGTCAAAGCCAGTTGGCATCGAAGAAACGTATTATGGTGGAACTGACTGTATTATCTGAATGGGGTAGTGCCAAAAGATTTGAACGCCCGATGGTGAAGGTAAGCATGCTGGTGCAGGAGGTGATGGAGAATGCAAAATTGAAGAATGAGAGAATTGGAGTACAGGAGCAGGGATGTCTTACTCCTATTGTACAGCGCCTTGGGAAGGCCACACCTGGAATACCATGTACAGTTTTGTTCTCCTTATCTAACTATGGAGGGTGTGTAACAAAGTTTTACCAAACTAATTCCTGGGATAGCAGGACTGACGTATGAAGAGAGTCAATGGGGTGAATTTGCATTTGCTGATTCTTTCTATTTTGTTCAAAAAGCACACAATCTGCAGGCAATCAATACATATAATATTTCATAAATTCCTACTTTGGAAATAGAACTACTCTGGCTCAAGACTGGGAGACAGCCAGACTCTAACCTCACATCTTTAATAGATTGTCTGAGTTGAGACGTCACTTTCTTTTGCTAGAATGTAAAGTTATCTCAAGAATGTCACTTGAATTTCTGGGATTTACATATTAATGGACCGAAACCTGCAATCCATTCTAAAAGATGAAAGACTTAACAGCAATCTAGGTTTGTTCAATATATCATTTCAGTTGTATGACACTGATCTTTTTCCATAAATTCTGTGTTTTATGGTCCTGCTCCGCAGCTACCTGATGAAGGAGCAGCACTCTGAAAGCTAGTACTTCTAAATAAACCTGTCAGACTATAATGTGGTGTGTGAAATTTTTGACTTTGTTCACCCTAGTCCAACACCATGACTAGACAAGGCAAACACAAGAACAATATTCCTGATGACCACAGTCCAGAACCAGGGGTCACAGTCTAAGGGTACCTTTCTGACCGAGATGAGGAGAAATGTTTTCTCCCCACAGGAGAATGGGGATTTTATTAGATTAGATTAGATTAGATTACTTACAGTGTGGAAACAGGCTCTTCGGCCCAACAAGTCCACACCGCCCCGCCGAAGCGCAACCCACCCATACCCCTACATTTACCCCTTACCTAACACTATGGGCAATTTAGCATGGCCAATTCACCTGACCTGCACATCTTTGGACTGTGGGAGGAAACCGGAGCACCCGGAGGAAACCCACACAAACACGGGGAGAATGTGCAAACTCCACACAGTCAGTCGCCTGAGGCGGGAATTGAACCCGGGTCTCTGGCGCTGTGAGGCTGCAGTGCTAACCACTGTGCCACTGTGCCACCCATAGAACATAGAACATAGAACAATACAGTGCAGAACAGGCCCTTCGGCCCTCGATGTTGCGCTGACCTGTGAACTATTCTCAGCTCGTCCCCCTACACTATCCCATCATCATCCATTGGCTTATCCAAGGATTGGTTAAATCTCCCTAATGTGGCTGAGTTGACTACATTAGCAGGTAGGGCATTCCACGCCCTTACCACTCTCTGCATAAAGAACCTGCCTCTGACATCTGTCTTAAATCTATCACCCATCAATTTGTAGTTATGCCCTCTCGTACACGTTGACGTCATCATCCTAGGAAAAAGATGTTCACTGTCTACCCTATCTAATCCTCTGATCATCTTGTATGTCTCTATCAAATCCCCTCTTAGCCTTCTTCTTTCCAATAAGAACAGACCCAAGTCTCTCAGCCTTTCCTCATAAGACCTTCCCTCCAGACCAGACAACATCCTGGTAAACCTCTTCTGCACCTTTTCCAATGCTTCCACATCCTTTCCGAAATATGGCGACCAGAATTGAACACAATATTCCAAGTACAGCTGCGCTAGCGTTTTGTATAGTTGCAGCATGATACTGCTGCTCTGGAACTCAATCCCTCTACCAATGAAACCTAACACACTGTATGCCTTCTTAACAGCACTATCAACCTGTGTGGCAACTTTCAGGGATCTATGTACATGGACTCCAAGATCCCTCTGCACATCCACACTACCAAGAACCTTTCCATTGATCCAGTACTCTGCCATCCTGTTATTCTTCCCAAAGTGAATCACCTCACATTTAGTTGCATTAAACTCCATTTGCCATCTCTCAGCCCAATTCTGCAGTTTATCCAAGTCCCCATGCAACCTGTAACATTCTTACAAACTGTGCACTACTCCACTGACTTTAGTGTCATCTGCAAGTTTACTAATCCAGCCACCTATGCCTGCGTCTAAGTCATTTATAAAAATGACAAACAGCAGTGGTCCCAAAACAGATCCTTGTGGCACACCACCAGTAACTGGACTCCAGGCTGATTATTTTCCATCAACCACCACTCGCTGCCTTCTTTCAGAAAGCCAGTTTCTAATCCAAACTGCTAAATCACCCTCAATTTCATGCCTCTGCATTTTCTCCAACAGCCTACCATGTGGAACCTTATCAAAGGCTTTACTAAAGTCCATGTATACCACATCAACTGCCCTACCCTCATCCACATGCTTGGTCTTGTGGAATTTTCTGCCACAGAAAGTAGTCGAGACCAAAACATTAAATGTTTTCAGGAAGGAGTTTGATATACAGAGGAACCTTGATTATCTGAATGTCGAGTACCCGAATTTCAGATTATCCAAACAAGATCGCAAGGTCCTGGTGTTTGGCTAAACTGTGTTATCTGGCATTTGATTTTCTGAACAAAATATTCCCTGCCCCATGTCGTTCGGATAATCGAGGTTCCTCTGTAGTTCTTAGAACTAAAGGGACTGAAGGGTGTGGGAAGAAAGCAGAAACAGAGTACTGAGTAGGATGATCAGCCACAATCATATTGAAGGTGGAACAGGCTTAAGGGGCCAAATGGCCTACTCCTGTTCCTATTTTCTAGCTGTTATGTAATAAAGATTGGGGGTGGGGAGGTGGACATCCAGATGGGGAAGATAATGCAGTCCATTTCCCACCTCTTCCTAAATGCTACCAGTGGATGCCATATGCTCCCAATTTCAGGTACATTACAGGTTAAGTAAATTTCAACCAAATTGAATAAGTAACAATTCACAGTAAACATACTTCAGGAAACTGGGAAATATCACACCAGCAAAGCCTGACAAATGTTGCAGTTTGCACAAGCATAGATCAATTCCATTTTGATTTACAAAACTCAAACTTGAGTAGAAAGAATCAAAAAGTTTGCCAGAGACCTTTCTTGCATTGACATGAAGCAGAGTCTTGCAATTTCAAAGCACAAACAAAAATATCTTATTACTTTGCTGAAATAGCTCCTCCCTCACTTCACCGGATTAATAAAACTAAACTTTATAAACCACAGTCAAACAATTATCACGTGGAGATTAGTTTAGTTTCCCTACAGTGTGGAAACAGGCCCTTCAGCCCAACACGTCCACACCAACCCTCCAAAGAGTAATTCACCCAGACCCATTTCCCTCTGACTAAAGCACCCAACACAATGGGCAATTTAGCATGGCCAATCCACCTAACCTGCACATCTTTGGACTGGAGGAAACCGACACAGACACGGGGAGAATGGGGAAACTCCACACAGACAGTCACCCGAGACTGGAACTGAACCTGGTGCTGTGAGGCAGCAGTGCTAACCGCTGCGCCACCATGCCGCCCCAAATGTTAGACACCTATGAAGCAGCAAATCCTTTTAAAATTTTCATCCATGTAGTGTTGTTCAATAAAAAAACTGTATAATTTACTAGCTTTAATAAGTTTATGCCACTTAACAGAATTAATTCAAAAGGATGGTTGAATGTTATCAATTTTAATCACAAATCTTGAAGAGTATGGCTTCTAACAGAGGAATCTTTAAAGTCAGGTGCCTGATCAATACTGCCTGCTCAAAATTCCTCAGGTTAAAAGTTCAATCATACCTTTGGGCATTCATCCTTCTATAAATGCGCATATGTGGTGCCTCATGTTTCTATATTGTCTTTTCTACAAACTGGCAAGGAAAAGGTTTGCTGGACTCCAGCCACCTCTCATACATGGTAGACTTGGCTTCAATCACATTTTCTCCTTCATTTCCTCTTTTGACTTGCACTGGGGCAGCACGCATGAACTGATTATTTCTATTCACCGATATTTGTGTGAGTACACTTTGAAAATAATTAATTGGCTCTAATGTGCTCCCACATGCTCTGATCAAAAATGGACAAATTTTCAATCTAAATCTGACGTTTTGAATATTTCTGAAGCTATGACTACAAATTTCGAATCAGCGTTGTGTGGACCAGTATAAGAGGCTTGTGAAAAGTCCTGAATTTTGAACAGTATGCCTCAATGCTCACTGGTTTTCTAAACTTGATAAGCAGCAGTTCCTTTGGCCTACTTGGAGGCTGCATTAATTGGTGTTGATAAGCTGCCTTACATGAACAATTGTTCTGCTGAAAGATCAAATAGAAGACATCTGTTAAATGAGCCACAATGTTCTTCAAATTAAATGAGAACAAAATACATTCATTAATCATTGGAAGCTAATTCTTCAGAAGCAGCATTCACACACTTAATTGTGAGAAAGAAACATAGTCTTTGACACATTAGGAACTAATCATATTCCTAAATTCATCCCATTGCACTCTCTTTCGATTTAATAAAATACAATGCAAAACATTAGGAATTTAGTTCACCATTCAGATAAAGAAATTTTCAGTCAGATGAATGAATATTAAGAATAGTCCAAGAGCTGAACACATTTAATCAAAGAATCGTTATAGCGCAGAAAAAGACCATTCAGCCCATCAAATCTGTACCGACCCTCCAAAGAGCATCCCAACCAGGCCTAGCCTTCTACCCTATCCCCATAACCTTGCATTTCCCCTAGCCAATCCACTTGGCCTGCACATCCTTGGATTCCATAGACACCTCAGCGTGGCTAATCCACTTAACCAACACAGCCCTGGAAACTATGGACAATTTAGCATGGCCAATCCACCTAACTTGCATATCTTCAGACTATGGGAGGCAACTGAAGCATCCAGAGGAAACCCACGCAGACATGGAGAGAATGTGCAAACTCCCCATAGACAGATGCCTGAGGGTGCGATCAAACCTGAGTCCCTGGCACTGTGAGGAGCCATAGTGCCACCCACTGAGTGAAATTTATTCTGGCTGATAGAGGCCTTCCCCACAAATGGACAGAAATGCATTCTGGGGAGAGATCAAATTATATACCAGTTAACGAGCTTAAAAAGTGGTGAAGGGTCTTCTTATGGGAACGAAAACATTATTGGAAGGGCAAAATCACTTTCAGTAAAAGTAATCCTTGAAAATTATACTTGGACTTCCATTTTGATGTATATGAGATGTGTCTCAGTCCCAGCTTTACTAGTTTCTCCATCTGAGTGAGGGCAGAAATTGCACCTCCAGGCAATCTCTGCAAACAGCGTAATGGCGGACGTGAAGATACCTATTGGCAATGCACCCATTAGAGTTCCTTAATCACTGAAGGATACAGGGAAGTAAGGGAAGGATAGGCCTCACAAGGCTGGCAGTCACAGCAGAAGGTGGGGTAAGGGGGCTGGCAGCAAGTGCAGACCATCTCTTCCCAATGCCAGATCCGTCAATTTGGCACTGAGTGCCTGACAATGAGAGATTCCCACCAACATCACTGGAAATATACAATCAAACAGGCCTGGGTTTATTTCCCCCTACTCCCTGGACAGAGACAGCCCCAAACCTCATCAAGGCAGAAGGAAAAAGGCAGCAGGGATCTCCACTCAACACCCTCCAACCCAATTAAATGCCACTCCTACCTCCAATCTCATGTTGAAGGAGTATCCATTACCTACTGTGTGATATAATCCAAGGAATTGCTCATATTAAATTACAAAGATTTTTTTTGAGGTTGGGAAGATGTTAAACACAGACACCCTGAAACTGAATGGTCTTGACTATTCTTGGATTTGTATCTATTTATCATCTACAGCAGTGTTCCCATGTTAATTTGTGTAGTCGGCTCATGTATAATTTCTTTGGCAGTTCATTAATTCTAATCCAATGGAAGAAAGGAACATTACACCCGGATCACTGCAGTAGAGTGGGGGCCTGTTTGAAGGGGATAGGGTGGTCAGCATTGAAAGACACAAATGTAATTGGGGGTCAAAATTACGTTCAACAAAAGGCTAAGACCTAAAGCTCTGTAAAATTAAAAGCTATGGATTAGAACACAGAAGTAGCCCCAAAATTACAACTCAACAAACAGGAAATACTTCCTTGATTAGGGTCCATGAATGGAGGAATATCTTGCGAATGAGTGTGTGTGTGCATGTGAGAGAGAGAGATTACATCATACAGAAAGCGAAAGCAGCAAAAGATTGAAATGATGGTACAGACTTAATGAGGGAAAAGTGGTTTGCAAACTACTTTAGACAAAGGCAATAATGAGACTCAATTCTCTCATATCCAGACAAACATGGCATTCAATGACCTGAATTAAAGCAGGAAGGTTAACATTGAATGTCTTGTGATACAGGATTAGGAGGTTCAAGTCCCATCTGACCCAGAGGTGTGTAACAGCATCTCTGAACAGGTTGATTAGGAAAAATAGGTTAATGAGAAAAGAATGACACTCTTCCCTTTTTGAACTTTGAGAATCAAACCCACTCTTGGTCCCTGCATCAAGATCTGCTCGGATATTTGTCTCATTGAAGACAGGCTCAGGTGCTGGTGGGTATAGATGGAATTAAACAAATGACAGATGTCACACCAGGTGACAAGCAGATAGTAAAGTCCCCAGAGGAGCAATGATTGGATGAGGATGAGCTACCCATCTGTGAGAGGTTCTCCTCAATGAGAGAATCATGAATTAACAGCTCATAGTTATACAGGTGAAAAGAAGAAGGTTTAAGGAACACCACTATTGCATGATGACACTGAAGTCCACTGCTGAATATCAGACATCACGCTGTAGCTTCGATCTGATTTCTGGCAATATCGAGGAACCATTTTCTTCATTAAAAGCCTCAAAGCATCCATTAATGTTTTGCGTGAGCCTCAAACTACTCAATGCCACATTGTAGCTCTCTGCAATTATTCTTGAGACGTTTAAAGAAGTAATTGTCCAGTTCATAAAAGTGTATATTTCAACACTCATGTCATATGCTGACATTATTTCTGCATTATCATGAAGATTTCAAAGAGGGCAGAATAATTAATTATGAAAATCTCTTGGTAAGCTCCTGCAAATCACACTTGGACTGGAAGTACAGTTTTGTATTGGTGGATGTAACCTGGGCAACGCACAGGGGGTCATCCTTGCTGTTGAGGAAGTTTAGTAGGTTGAGAGGAAATTCACAAAACAACATGGGATTCACTTATTAAGGAATTTAGCCACACTATAAAACTAAATGGATCGATCTTGTTATTGTCTTGATGTGATTCCAACTGATTGAACTTCCCAAATCTCCTTAAAAGTGGATCAAACTTTGTTATAATCTTCACCTTATGAACCGGCACTCTTGATAAACCAGCAAAAATTAGATACCTGAAATGGCAGAAGTTTACCGTTCTATCGCAATCTCCATAATGTCCCAAGTAATCAGTTGAGGGCGTGAGTAAGAAGGCTGTCTGCTGGTATGTTTTATTTAAGGCAGAATTGCATTATTATTTAAGTGATTTATGCTGTAAACAGAGTATAACTGTGATGCGTATACTCCCCTGTATTACATTTCGATTACTTAGAGTGTGTTTTTACATTGATTATGAGGACTCCTTGATTAACCAGAATAGTTTATCAACCAGCCCACTCTTTTACCAAAGCTGCTGGTTAATAAAAAAGTTTGCTGTATTCCAGTTCTCTGATAAATGCCAGCTCATTCAACATCTTGGCCAGTAATGTACTAGTCGGTAGTTAGCAGCAGTAAACAAATTGCTGTACACCTTTTCTCATGAGTAAGCTATCCACCTCATTGTGCCAAGGTATCAGTTTCTCTAATCCTTACGATGATCTGAGGAAGAGTCACAGGATGCAAAATATTAATGTGGTTTCTGTCCACAGATGCTGCCAGACCTGCTGAGCTTTGCCAGCATTTCCTGTTTTTATTGATCATGATCTTTATGGCTGATCAGAACCGTAGTGCTCAGTTGGCTTTCTGTGGATGCTTCCGCTGTTGCGCAAGGGACACAAAATGATTGGTTCATTTATAACCGGTCTCACAGTTATTCCAGCTGACAAAAACTGCTCCAAGAAAGAGAAACTGATTTTCTTCAGGTTTAAGAGGGTTTTACAGTCATAGAGTCATAGACATGTACAGCATGGAAACAGACCCTTCAGTCCAACCCGTCCATGCCGACCAACCCAATCTAGTCCCACCTGCCAGCACCTGGCCCATATCCCTCCAAACCCTGAAGAAAACATACAGATGCTCCATGAGCTGGTGGAGATCAAACCATTTTCTCTCTCTGACCTGTTCCCATTTCCAAGCCAATCAGTAACTTGACAACCAATCACAGAATTGTTGCCAGGCAGAAGATTTTTGTCATCAGCAACAGGTCACTCATCTATAGACCAATCAACTTCTTGTTGCCACCCAGCTGCGTCCATGCATAATTCATCTGCAATTAAGATGCTGCTTGGTCAAACAATTATTCACACAATACTTGCCATACGGGGAAGGTCAACTAGGAGAAAGTGAGGACTGCAGATGCTGGAGATCAGAGCTTAAAAATGTGTTGGTGGGAAAGCGCAGCAGGTCAGGCGGCATCAAAGGAGAAGGAGAATCGATGTTTCGGGCATAAGCCCTTCTTCAGGAATGAGGAGGGTGTGCCAAGCAGGCTAAGATAAAAGGTAGGGAGGAGGACTTGGGGGAGGGGCGTTGGGAATGCGATAGGTGGAAGGAAGTTAAGGTGAGGGTGATAGGCCGGCTGAAGAGCTTCAGGGCACACCCTCCTCATTTCTGAAGAAGGGCTTGTGCCCGAAACGTCGATTCTCCTTCTCCTTTGATGCTGCCTGACCTGCTGCGCTTTTCCAGCAACACATTTTTAAACACGGGAAAGGTTACTTGGCTTTTAAAACATACAGCAATCCTCAAAATGACTGGTTTTAAAATAGTTCTTTCCCATTTCAGTCCACAATTCATCTGGACAGGTACATGAATACGAAGAGTTTAGAGGGATATGGGCCAAATACTGGAAAATGGAACTAGATTAATTTAGAATATTTGGTCGGCATGGACTAATTGGACTGAAGGGTCTGTTTCTGCTTTGTGCATCACCATAACTCTATGACTCTAATTTTAAAAAGCACAAAATTAAGATACATGGTCTTTTCCTTATGTTAAACCTGTGTCAAACCATAAGTAAATCATATCAGGACGGTGTATAATGGTGTACATATCAGGAAAGATCAGTTTGGGTCATTTTTCTCTTGAGACAAAAAGACTAAAGAGATTGCTTTTTTCATTCATTCACAGGATGTGTGAGTCACTAACTAGGCCAGCATTTATTGCTCATTCCTAATTACCCATAAAGCAATTAGAGTCACCCAAATTGCTGTTAGTATGGAGTCACCTGTAGGCCAGACCAGGTAAGGATGGCGGTTTCCTTCCCTGAAGGACATTAGTGAACCAGAAAGGTTTTTCCAACAATCAACAATGGTATCATAGTCATCTTTAAACTCTTAATTCCAGATACTTATTGAACTCAAATTCCCCCATTTACTGTGGCAGGATTCGTGCCGAAGTTCCCAAGGCATTACCTGGGTCTTTGGGTGAATAGTCTAGCATTGAAACCATAAGGCCATCACAGATGGTTAAACAAGAGAGCTTCAAATTCTGAAAGGTTTTGGATCAGTTGGGTAAAGATTGACTGTTTCCAGTTGTGAGTGAGGGCACACACCTGAGGCCGTCAATATCGGTTAGTCACCAAGAAAGCTAGCAAGACATTTTTAAGAAACCTCTCATCCCAAACAGTGATAAGAATGTGATACAGAAACAGAAATTGCTGGAAAAGCCAAGTAGTCCTGGCAGCATCTGTGGAGAGAAATCAAAGCTTATGTTTCAGGTCCGGTGACCCTTCCTCTACTTCTGAAGAAGAGTCACTGGATCCTAAACACTAACTCTGATTTCTTTTCACAGATGATACCAGACCTGCTGAGCTTTCCAGCAATTTCTGGTTTTGTTTCTGATTTACAGCATCCACGGTTTTTTCGGTTTTTAAAAGAATGTGATACGCGTTAACACAAAAAAAAGGCTCAAGAGAATAGCATTTAAGGTGAAGTTGAGAAGGATACCGGGGAAAGAAGGGGTTAGATGCTTACAACTTTAATCTTAAAGCAGAGAGGGATGCTCATCTGGACAAAAAATACTGGCATAGAGTGGTTCAGCTGAATATTCTGTCACTGTAACCCTACGTAATACATACCAGCCAAAATTTATGAGTGTGGTGCTGGAAAAGTGCAGCAGTTCAGGCAGCATCTGAGGTGCAGAAAAATTGATGTTTTGGGCAAAAGCCTTCATTAGGAATCAGTCAAATCCCAAACTTCTTAAAGCAGTTTGGCCCTAACAGAAAGATTCCTTTGAGAAGTTAACATCATACGTTGAATTTTATTGGAAGGCAAACTGACATCTTTGGATCAAGAGGGACAGGTTAAATTGACAAAAACTTTTTTGCCGACATAACCCCACCTATTTCTGGAGTTAACTGACGGTTGAAAGTGGGCTGGGGTCTGACCCAATGGAAAGAGGTTGGCTACAACATTAAGTATGAATATAAGGCTGCAACTTTACCGGAGAGAAACATAGAAACTTAGAAGATGGGAGCAGGAGGAGGCCATTCAGTCTTTCAAGCCTGCACCACCATTCATCATGATCATGGCTGATCGTCCAACTCAACAGCCTAATCCTGATTACTCCCCATAACCTTTGATCCCATTCGCCCCAAGTGCGATATCTAGCTGCCTCTTGAATACATTCCCGCCTCAGGCGACTGACTGTGTGGAGTTTGCACGTTCTCCCCGTGTCTGTGTGGGTTTCCTCCGGGTGCTCCGGTTTCCTCCCACAGTCCAAAGATGTGCAGATTAGGTGAATTGGCCATGCTAAATTGCCCGTAGTGTTAGGAGTAAGGGGTAAATGTAGGGGCATGGGTGGGTTGCGCTTCGGCGGGTCGGTGTGGACTTGCTGGGCCAAAGGGCCTGTTTCCACACTGTAATGTAATGTAATCTAATCTAATCAATGTTTTGGTAACAACTACTTCCTGTGGTAATAAATTCCACAGGCTCACCACTCTCTGGGTGAAGAAATGTCTCATCTCCAACCTAAATGGTCCACCCCAAATCCTCAGACTGTGACCCCTGGACGTACCCACCATTGGGAACATGCTCCCTGCATCTACCCTATCTAGTGCCGTTAGAATGTTATAAGTCTCTATGAAATTTCCCTCATTTGTCTGAACTCCAGTGAAAACAATCCTAATCCAGTCAATCTCTCCTCATACGTCAGTCCTGCCATCCCTGGAATCAGGCTGGGAAACCCTCACTGCACTCCCTCAAGAGCAAGGACATCCTTCCTCAGAAAAAGAGACCAAAACTGCACACAATATTCTAGATGTGGCCTCACTAAGGCCCAGTATAACTGCAACAACATATCGCTGCTCCTGTACACGAGACCTCTCTCGATAAAGACCAACATGTTATTTGCCTTCTTTACCGCCTGGTGCACCTGCATGCTCATCTTCAGTGACTGGTGCACAAGGACACCCAGGTGCCGCTGCACACTCCCCTCTCCCAATTTACAGCCATTCAGGTAGTAGAACACAGAACATTACAGCGCGGTGCAGACCCTTTGGCCCTCAATTTTGCGCTGACCTGTGGAACCAATCTGAAGCCCATCTATCCTACAGTATTCCATTTTCATCCATATGCCCATCGAATGACAATTTAAATGTCCTTAAAGTTGGCAGGTCTATCACTGTTTCAGGCAGTGCGTTCCAAACCCCTACTACTCCCTCTGTAAAGAAACTACCTCTGACATCTATCCTTCTTGTTTTTGCTTTGAAAGTGCATAAACTCACATTTATCCAAATTATTCTGCATCTGCCATTGATTCGCCCACTCACCCAACTTGTCCCAATCATGGTGAAGGATCTCTGCATCCTAGTCACAGTTCACCCTCCCACCCAGCTTAGTGTCATCTGCAAGCTTTGAGATGTTACATTTTGTTCCCTCATCCAAATCATTAGTATATATTGTGCATAGCTGGGGTCATAGACCTGATCCCTGTGGCACCCCACTACCTGCCAATTTGAAAAAGACCCATTAATTCTCCTAAGTGTCAAGAGTTTCCTCAAAGTGAGGACGTGCTGGATTCAGGGAAGGGAAATGGCGTTATACTTCCTTTCAGAATCCAGACATCTGCCAGAAAAACTTCTGCAATAGGTGACCACCCTTAAGAAAATAAGATGTAAAAGCAGTCAGGCCATTCAGCCCATCGAGTCTGCGCTGTCAATCAAGGAATCATGGATGATCCGTAATCCTCTAAACCACTTTCCTGCCTTTCCCACAACCCTTGATTCCTTTAACAATTAAAAATCTGTCTGTCTCATCCTTGAATGCACATTAATATCTAGTGCTTCCAATTAAACCTGTTGGCTATAACCTGGTGTTGTGTGATTTGTAACTTTGTACACCCCAGTCCAACACTGGCACCTCCAAATCAGATCTAGCCTCGACAGCCTTCCACTGTTGTCTGCCCTCACTGCCGTCTCTTGTGATGAGAGAAAGTGATGGACTGAGTGATTTGAAAGTGGGTGGATCTACAGTAATGTTAGTCCTGGTGCAGGTTGTTGAGAGGTGATGAGATACTCCGAGGGAGTAAGGAGAAAGTACACAGATCATGCAGAGGTGGTGGGTGTAGGAGGCTGAGAGACAGCTAGGATCGAGTGAGGGAAGATGTTGCAGCCCACAATGAGAGTGGTAGAAGGTGAGCCTTGGTACGATGTGGGTGCAGTGACAGAGATAGAGCAAGTGTGAGGAAGTAGAGAGCGTGGCACTTATCCTGCAGGAGCAGAAAAAGACGTGACATTCTCACAGCACTGGGAGAAAGTGAGGACTGCAGATGCTGGAGATCAGAGTGAAGAGTGTGGTGCTGGAAAAGCACAGTAGGTCAGGCAGCATCCGAGGAGCAGGAGAGTCGACATTTCTGGAATGAGGCTTGTGAACCAAGGAGGTAGACAGATAAATGAGAGGGGGGTGGGACTGGGGGGAAGATAGCTGAGAATGCGATAGGTAGATAGAGGTGGGAGTAATAGCAATAGATCAGAGAGGAGGGTGGAGTGGATAGGTGGGAAAGAAGATGGACAGGTAGAACAGGTCAAGAGGGTGGTACCAAGTTGGAAGGTTGGATTTGGAATATGGTGTGGGGAGGGGAAATGAGGAAACTGGTGAAGTCCACATTGATCCTGTGTGGTTGGAGGATCCCAAGGTGGAAGATGAGGCATTCTTCCTCCAGGTGTCAGGTGGTTAGGATTTGGCGGTGGAGGAGGCCCACCACTTGCATGTCCTTGGAGGAGTGGGAGGGGGTGTTAAAGTGTTCCGCCACAGGGCGGTGGGGTTGCTTTGTGTGTGTTCCCCAAGGCAGAACACCTTAACTGCCCCTCCCACTCTGCCAAGGACATGCAGCTGCTGGGCCTCCTCCATCAGCAAATCTTAACCACCCGACGCCTGGAGGAAGAACGCCTTATCTTCCGCCTTGGGACTCTCCAACCACATTAATGTGGATTTCATCAGATTCCTCATTTCCCATCCCCCCACCTTATCCCAGATCCAACTTTCAAACTCGGCAGCACCCTCTTGTATTGTCCTACCTGTCCATCTTCCTTCCCACCTATCTGCTTCACCCTGCTCTCCGACATATCATCTTCACCCCCAACCTATCTCACTCTCAGCTACTTTGCCCCCAGTCCTACACCCCTCCCATTTATCTCCCTGTCCCCTCGGCTCACAAGCCTCATTCCTGATGGAGGGCTTATGCCTGAAACGTCGATTCTCCTGCTCCTCGGATGCTACCTGACCTGCTGTGCTTTTCGAGCATCACATTCTCACAGCACCGCTGACCCTTCTTCAGCACTGTAGATACTACCCTGACCTAGGTGGCCAGCTCTAATCAGTCAGGGTGGTGGTGGTGGTGGTTAAGATCAGTCTAGAGTCAGATGGTGAGGGACGCCATATGGTGGGGTAAGTTATTAATGGCACTAGTTTGGGAAGATACAGCAAGAAAATTCAATAGGCCATGTTGTCAAAATTCCTCCAAATAATCAACTTAGACATTACCAAAAAAAAAAGTAAGAGTCAACCCATTGTGAATGCCTTAAAAACACAGTGAAACTCCAGGCTGTGTCATCATGAGAGTGGACTTGCAGTTACCTTCTCAAAACATCTCTGAAGTTGAAGTCAGCCAAGGCATCAACATCAACCTCCATCAAAAACCCTTACACAATACATTCGCAAGTTCTCCACCATCTTATAGATGCACGTCTTAATGACTTCCCATTTAATCCCTCAAATAGGGCATTGACAATGATCCCTTTGCAAAGCAACCCATTGTTTCTCCTTCCCTAGCAGGCTTGGTCACATGACTCTCAATATTAACCTCAACTACTCTTTCGCTGCCCACATTTGAAATCGCAGGCAGTTCAGGGTCAGCACTACTCCATACATCAGTGATGACAACATCAACACTTCTAACTCTGAGATACAAAGGAAAAGACTCTGGCCTATACAAAAGCAGCAACAACCCAAATTTATGCACTATGCAAGAAAAAAACTCCTTTTATGAAAGCACTGAGGCAGAAGTTATATTTCAGTAAATCTTTCTCAGACAATTTGCAAAGGGGTTTTAAAGAGAAAACACAGCCTACAACTCGGCTGTTGGACAGCCAGCCAGTCAGTCATCCACCGAGACTGGTAACTCCAATCCACCGAATCCGAGACTGGTAACTCCAATCTTTGGAGTTTTGGGCTCCATTGTAAAAGCAAGAACACTGGTGTCCCTTGGTTGTATTTCAATAAAGTTGTTACTAATTGAATAATCTCTTCTTCATTCCAATTCTATGTTTCACTTATATGTTTGCTTGTGTTGCTTGGTTTTCCACTCTTATCTAATCATTAAATAAACTTTATAAAATCAGAAATTGCTGGATAAACTCAGGTCAGGCAGCATCCTGGAAGAGAAGGTAGACAAGCAGTAGGCTGGAAGAACTCAGCAAGCCAGGCGGAATCAGGAGGTGGAGAAGTCAACGTTTCGGGTCTTCTTCAGGACTACGTTCAGGATTTTGGTCACACCTGAAACATTGACTTCTCCACCTCCTGATGCTGCCTGGCTTGCTGTGTTCTTCCAGCCTCCTGATGGTCTCCCTCTGGATTCCAGCATCTGCAGGTTTTTTTGTCTCTGTAGAGAGAAAGCAGAGTTAATGTTTTGGATCCAAAACAATTCTAAAGAAGGGAGGGTCACTGATCCTGAATCGTTAACTCTTTTACTTTCTCCAGAGATGCTGCCCGACCTGCTGAGTTTTTCCAGTAATTTCAGATTTCCAACATCTGCAGTTCTTTGTTTTATTTTTTAAATATGCCTCTCTTCTGGTTTAGCTTTACCAGAGTGACGCTGTGGTTCCTGTAAAGCCATGGCCCAGAATGGAGCATGGAAATATTGTTTTAAGATAGTTTAAATCACTTTATGCTTGCAGATGGCTGGAGAAAACAGGGAGAGAGGTTAATTCGAAAACTTACAAACTGGCTGTAACAATATTGATTGCCAAAACACTGCATATTAATAGAACACTGATGGGAAAACCATTTTCCTGATGTTCAAAACACCCATGTGGAAGAATAAATCAAACGGCTACTTACACAGAGCTTTGGCCTATTAGTGAAGCTCTATGTCCTGCTGGGGGCTCATTTTTACTCCTTGTCGTGTTTTTTGTGCTGCTGTCAGTCCTCTGGAATACGTTTGAGCGCAAAGCAGACGACCGAGATGAGAAGGATCTTGACGAGAACATGCGGGGTATGTAGGGCTGTTCTGGAACAATTTCTTCACACCTTGAACCCTGGAACCCTGACCGACAGACGCAGAGCTGAGGTCGTGAACACGAGCCTCTGTTCTGGCACGGTGGATCACACACGGCTGTTGAGAAATGCCAAATTAGGAAAAATCAGCAGAATAGAGATTTCAAAAGCAAACAATGTGGACAACACTGATATAGAGAAACTCACCCTCTTTTTGACAGGGATTAATAAAATGGAATATTTGCAGTTCTTTTCTGCCAACAAAGCAAATGATGAGAGAGGATGTCTTTGATTTGAAAATCATGATCAGAAAACTCATAAATGTCTGTTGCTCCCTCACAGCATATTCCTTTTTGAAGTTTGTATTTATGGCCTGTGTCATTTGCAACTCAGATGTTTGCAGTTTCAGAGTCAGAGGTTGTGGGAATAAATCTCAACCCAAAGTAGGTCCTGTAAATCAGATCTAGCATCAAACCCAAGCATGATGTCTCAGTCCTATTGCTAACTGCCCTTGTCACATGGCTGTCACTTCGCACTTGAAATGGAAGGTTGGGAATCTACCTTTTCTACCCAGTCTCACTGATGTATGACCCTCAGAAATGTGATTGTCTCCCAACAGCCCCCCCCAAAACGGATGAGTATTCCACTCAGTTGTCTAAAGTCATTTTGAGAAAGTCTGCGATGATGCATTAGATAGTTGGATAGAGCTATTTAGGATAGTGGAACCAAGGGTTATGGGGATAAGGCAGGAACAGGGTACTGATTGAGGATGATCAGCCATGATCATAATGAAAGGGCAGAATGGCCCACTTCTGCACCTATTGTCTATTGTTAGGTCTATCCAAGGGTTATGGGGATAAGGCAGGAACAGGGTACTGATTGAGGATGATCAGCCATGATCATAATGAAAGGGCAAATGGCCCACTTCTGCACCTATTGTCTATTGTTAGGTCTATCTAGAAATTTCAAAATGGCGGCAGAGGAGTGCTCCTGAGCTCAATCGTGGAGGCAGTGGCGTTGTTGGCAGCAGCTAGGGACCAAAAGCAGGGACTTTGCCAGTTAGCCACAAGGTTGTTGGTGTACCCGGGCAGAACTCTGGCAGTCAGCGGCATCATGGAAGTGGCTAGGGGCCCAGAGTGGCACCAGCTCTGGACTCTGGAGGCCTGTGGCGAGGCTGATGAGCCTGGATGGCAGTCGGCAGTGAGACAGCAGTGCAGAGGCATGGAGACGGAGAACTCGAACCTAGCGTGGGGATCAAGAGATGGGGGAGAGATTGAGCTGAGTGTGGAACGATTGCAGGCCCATGGCTAAAGAAGGACTGTAATTTGTAACTTTTAACTTTATTTCTTATTTACTACTTCATACTGTGAAGAACTGTCCTGTTGAATTTATAACTTATTTAATCATAGAGTCATAGAGATGTTCAGCATGGAAACAGACCCTTCTGTCCAACTAGTTCATGCCGACCAGATATCCTAACCTAATCTAACCTAATCCCATTTGCCAGCACTTGGCGCATTCGCCTCTCAACCATTCCTATTAATTTACCCACCTCAATGCCTTTTAAATATTGCAATTGTACCAGCTTTCACCACTTGTTCTGGCAGTTCATTCCGTACACGCACCACCCTCTGTGTGAAAAATTTGCCCCTTAGCTTCATTTTAAATGCTTTCCCTCTCACCCCAAACCTATGCCCTCCAGTTCTGGACTCCCCCAACCCAGGGAAAAGACCTTATCTATTTACCCTATTCATTATAAACCTCTACAAGTTCACCCCTCAGCCTCTTACACTCCTGGGAAAACAGCCCCAGCCTATTTAGCCTCGCTCTATAGCTCAAGTCCTCCAACCCTGGCAACATCCTTGTAAATATTTTCTGAACCCTTTCAAGTTTCACAACATCTTTCCGATAGGAAGGAGACCAGAATTGCACGTAATATATCAACAGTGGCCTAACCAATGTCCTGTACAGCTGGAACATGACCTCCCAACTCCTGTACTCAATACTCTGACCAATAAAGGAAAGCATACCAAATGCCTTCTTCACTATCCTATCTACCAGCGACTCCACTTTGAAGGAGATATGAACTCCTTTATTTTTCTACTCTTTACATAAGATTTTTATATGAGATTACAGAGCAAAAAGGGCTGGATTTGCAGTCGTTGCTCCCAGTGCCAATGTTGATGCTGAGTGCTCGATTAGTTCCTTTCTGTAGATTTCATCCTGATTTGATACAACTAACATGCCTGCTGGGCCATCTCAGGGGACAGTTCAGAGTCAACAACATCGCTCTAGAGTGTTTGGAGTCACATGGAGGCCAGACCAGGAAAGGACTACATTAGCAAATCAGATGGTAGGTTACAAAAGCAATTGGCTTCATGGGTCACCATTCACCTCGCTTTATAATTCCAGCTTTATGAATTTCACCATCTGCCAGAGTGGGATCCAATGCCATGTCCCCAGAGCATTCAGCAGGATCGCCGATGCAGCGATATTGCCCACTACTTTACCACCTCTTACCCGAGATTTCCAAGAGTTTCTATTGTCTACAAGCCTGGAGTGTGATGACGTTCCCTCCACTTGCCTGGATGAGAGCTCATCCAATAAGAGCTCAACGTGCCAGGAACCCGGGTTTGATTCCACTTCCAGGAGACTGTCTGTGTGAAGTCTGCATATTCTCCCCTGTGTCTGTGTGGGTTTCCTCCAGGAGCTCCAATTTCCACCCACACTCCAAAGATGTACAGGTTAGGTTATTTACAGATTACTTACTTACTTACAGATTACTTACAGTGTGGAAACAGGCCCTTCGGCCCAACAAGTCCACACTGACCCGCCGAAGCGCAATCCACCCAGACCCATTCCTCTACATTTACCCCTTCACCTAACACTATGGGCAATTTAGCCTGGCCAATTCACCTAACCTGCACATTTTTGGATTGTGGGAGGAAACCGGAGCACCTGGAGGAAACCCACGCAGACACAGGGAGAATGTGCAAACTCCACACAGAGAGTCACAGAGAGTTAAGGTGGATTGGCCATGCTAAATCGCCCCGTAGTGTCAAGGGACGTGCAGGCTAGGTGGATTAGCCATAGGAAATGCAGGGTTACAGGGATAAGGTAGGGAGGGTGGATCTAGGTGGGATGCTCTTCGGAGGGCCAGTGTGAACTCAATGGCCTGAATGGCCTGCTTCCACACTGTAGGGATTCTATGAATAAAATTCAAGAAGCTCAACACCATCCAAGGCAGAGGGGCTCCCTTGACTGACACCCTGTATGTGCTCCTCCTCTACCAAGACTGCACCATCGATTATTCTGTCTACAAAATGCAATGTAGAAATGTGCTAAATCTCTTTCCAAAGCAGATACTTTTCAAACCCACAATCTGGAAGAGTAGGAGTAGCAGATGCATGGGGACTATTGCCTGCAACTTCCCCTCCAAATCCCTCACTATCCTGATTTAGAACCCTCACCATTAACTCACTGTCACTGGGACAAGGTCCCTGAATTCTCCATCTAATTGCATGAGATATGAGTATCCACATCACAAAGGTTCAAGGAGGCAAATCACAACCACATTCTCAAAACCTTTTAGGCAATAAATTCTGACCTTGACAGTGATGTTTGCATCATCCCATCAAGAATAAAAAAAAGTTAGCCAGCCCTAAAATAATCCTCCTCATGAATGTCCATGGACATGCCAAAATTGAGAAAGCCATTTCACAAACTACATACACTTTCGCGAGGGGTGGTGGTGTCGTGGTTATTCACTGGTATAGCAATCCAGAACCCCAGGCTGATGCCTAAAGACACAGGTTTGAATCCCACTGTGACAGACTTGGATGGCATGGTGGCTCAGAGATTGGCACTGCTGCCTCACAGCACAGGGAATCCCCATGGCTGACCGTCAGTGTGGAGTTTGCACATTCTCCCCGTATCTGCGTGGGTTTCCTCTCATAGTCCCAGATGTGCAGATTAGATTGATTGGCCATGCTAAATTGCTATGGAGTCCAGGGATCTGTAGGCTAGATGGATTAGCCATGGGAAATATGGAGGTAGAAATGGGCGGGATGCTCCTTGGTAGGTAGTTGTGAACTTGATGGGCAGAATGGCCTCCTTCCACACTGTAGGGATTCAATGATTCTTTATAAAAAGCACATCTAATGCTGACCAAGTAATCACTGTTGTATAAACAATGGTTCGCTAACATATTTTGAGAAGGAAATCTGCCATCCCCACCTGGTCTAGAAGTAACTCCAGATGCACAACAGTGTGGTTTATTCTTAACTAGGGATAGGTCATCAATGCTGGCCCAGCCAGAGACATTCACATCCTGTGACTAATTTAAATCACACTGGAAAAATCAAATTAGCAGTAGTAACTTGGATGAAGAGTTCAGAGAATGTTTTTGAGATCATTTCTTAGAGCAGCTCGACCTTAGAGGCAGAACACAAAGTTTTGTTGCTGTCTAGCTGTTAGTCTGATGTACGGTCCTGATTGAACTAAAATTCTCTCCAATTCAAAATTAAAATGAAAGAAGTTTCTTTAGCCTCAAACACAAACTCTGTTTCCAAGCGACCAAATCCATTACACAGCTTGGACACTAGACGACCTCCTCCTCTGTGACCAAGAGCAGGTGCCTGATCTGATTCTGTTCCACCTTCAACTTATGTGCTACTCAAACCTCCATCCATGATTTTGGTTACATCTTCCACCCTTGGAGCTCGCTCAATCTCCTCTGCCTGAACCCTATCGCAACGTGTGCCATTCATTTCTCACCACTATGTCAACCCACAACCACTGGATCCTCATCAACCAATGCCTTGATTTTAAAATTCTCAATCTGTTCAAATTATGGTCTCACCCATCCCCAACACAGTTACCTCCTCCAGATATGCAATCTTCCCAAGTACTTGGTATTCCTCCCATAACCCAACAAAGATCTTTACATAGCGCCGTCCAAACCCACAAATACTTCCATTTAGAAGAACAAAGACCCGCAGATACTTAGGAACGTAACCACCTGCAAGCTTCCCTCCAAGCCACTCACCGTCCTTATTTGGAAATGTATTGCTATTTCTTCACTGTCACTGGGTCAAAATTCTGGAATTCCCTCCCTAATTGTATTGTGGATCTACCCACAGTGCATGAACTGCAGTGATTCAAGATGGCAGGTCATCCCCATCTTCTCCAGGGCAACTAGGGACAGGCAATAATTCCTGACACAGCTCGTGATGCACACATTCCATGAGTGAATTAAGAAAAATTGGTATGTATAAACTCCCAGTCTATCCTCTACATGCTACTTTGATTATCCAGTCTTGCTTCCTTTAAAATATTTCTTAAGGCTCTTTGTGGTCACCTGTCCTAGAGTCTCCACCTTTAGTTCAATTTTTTGTCACATTATGTTCCTACAAAACATCTTGTGTCATTTTTCAATTTCAAAGGCTTTTTCCAAAATGAAAGCATTGCTATTGTTTTGTATAAGTACCATGGACAGTTCTGCAATGGCCACTGGATGGGACCTGATTTTCTTTCACATGTAGGTTTCTCCAGATTTTTCACCCCTGTCATTACTATTCGCAGACAATCTCAGTCGAATGAACAAACCTAATAATGATTAACTCTTATTGGTGTTGCAAAGTTCTCAGAAATCTCAGCATGTCACAGTGCCTATGACAATGAATTTGCCTGTAGGAAAAATACATTCTATCCCATCTCACTGATTAAATGCTACAACTGGAGCCAATGGCTTGAGAAATCAGCAGATCACTGCTCCCACTTTTGATTACAATAAGTGGTGGTCATGAAATAGAAAGTTTCTTTTTGTTCTTTGCTCAACTCTGCATATTCTCTGCTTTTGCACTTTCTGAAAACCTGTCTCGAACTTAAATCTCCAAGTTTTTGCTGAAAGACCATTGACCCAAAATAATAGTTCTCCTTTCTGATGCGACCTGACCTTAATGAGAATTTCCATCAGTTTTTGTTTTTATTAACAAAAACCCAGTTTGAGGCTTACAGCTTGCAATAAATCATCTACTAAAACGTTAAGTTTTAACTGGAAGAAAGTTTTGTTCCACTTAAAACTTTACTATCTGTAAGATTAATTTAGAAAACAAGTGTTAATGGAAACAAAATAAGAGAACTATCCCTCAGTTCCAATTTAGCAATAAGACCATTAATGGATCTTGTCTTGGAGATACTAGATAGTCCTTACATTAAATCCCTAATTTAGAAAACAACACTCACAGTTGCTTTGGCTTGGTAATCAGTTTTTATTGGGGAGAAAGTGAGGTCTGCAGATGCTGGAGATCAGAGCTGAAAAGGTGTTGCTGGAAAAGCGCAGCAGGTCAGGCAGCATCCAGGGAACAGGAGAATCGACGTTTTGGGCATAAGCTCTTCTTCAGGAATCAGTTTTTATTGTCACATGTACTCAAGTATAGGTGGAGAGTACAACATTGCCACATGAGGTGCCATCTTACGTACAAAGTACCTCGGTACAAAATCTTAACGACAGATGTAGATAAAGAAAGAAAGAAGTTAAAAAGTTCAGCACAAGAGACGTCTTATAATAAAAGTTGGAAAATAAAGAAAACTAAATTTAAAAAGTCAAACATTATAATCCTTTATTAAGCCTTGAACCTGCAGACACTCCTAGCTGGGCTATCCACAAGAGGGCTTGCAGTCCACTGCACTGGTAATGCACTGTACGGGCGATACACTGCACTGGCTATACACTGCATTGGCGATACACTGCACTGGCTATACACTGCACTGGTAATGCACTGTACGGGTGATACACTGCACTGGCTATACACTGCACTGGTGATGCACTGCACTGGCGATGCACTACACTGGCTATACACTGCATTGGTGATGCACTACACTGGCTATACACTGCACTGGTGATACACTACACTGGCTATACACTGCACTGGGTATGCACTGCATTGGCAATACACTCCATTGGGTATACACTGCACTGGCGATGCACTGCATTGGCTATACACTGCACTGTTGATGCATTGCACTGGCCAAACACTACATTGGTGATACACTAGATTGGTCATTCAATGTACTGGATATACACTGCACTGGACATGCACTGCACGAGTGATACACTGCACTGGTGGTACACTGCAGTGGGTATGCACTGCACTGGTTATACACTGCAATGGTGATACACTGCAGTGGGTATACACCGCACTGGTTATACACTGCAATGGTGATACACTGCAGTGGGTATGCACTGCACTGGCTATACACAGCACTGGTCCTACACTGCATTGGCGATACACTGCATTGGGAATGCACTGCACTGGAGATAAACTGCACAGGCTATACACTGCACTGGCTATACACGGCACTGGTGATACACTGCACTGGTGATACACTGCACTGGTTATACACTGCACTGACTATATACTGCACTGGGTACACACTGCACTGGGTACGCACTGCACTGGTTATACACTGCACTGGGTATACACTGCACTGGCAATACACTGCAGTGGGTATACACCACACTGGCCATACACTGCACTGTGTATACACCGCACTGGCCATACACTGCACTGTGTATACAATGCACTGGGTGATATAATGCACTGGCTATACACTACACTGTGTATACATTGCATTGGCAATACACTCCATTGGTGATACACTGCATTGGTGATACACTGCACTGGGTATACACTACACTAGCTATACACTTGCTATATGCTTCACTCGTGATACACTGCACTGGTGATATACTGCTCTGGTGATATACTGCATTGGCTATACACTGCACTGGGTATGCACTGCACTGTTGATACAATGCACTGGCCATATACTGTACCGTGTACACTTTCCCCAGCACTGGGTATACTTTCCCCTGCACTGGGTATACTTTCCCCTGCACTGGGTATACTTTCTCCCTGCACTGGCTATACCTTCCCCCTGCACTGGGTATACTTTCCCCGCCATTGGGCATAATTCCTCCCTGCATTGGCTATACTTTCCCCTCCACTGGGTATACTCTTCCCCGCACTGGGTATACTTCCTCCTGCACTGAGTGTACTTTCCCCCTGCACTGGGTACACTTTCCCCCCGCACTGGGTATACTTTCCCCCCGTACTGAGTGTACTTTCCCCCTGCACTGGGTACACTTTCCCCCTGCACTGGGTGTACTTTCCCCTGCACTGGGTATGCATGCCCACTGCACTGGGTATACTTTCCCCACACACAGTATATACTTTCTCCTGCACTGGGTATATTTTCTCCTGCACTGGGTATACTTTCCCCTACACTGGGTCTACTTTCTCCTGCAGTGGGTATACTTTCCCGTGTGCTGGGTATACTTTCCCTCTGCACTGGGTATACTTTCCTCTTGCACTGGGTATACTTTCCCCGGCACTGGGTATACTTTCCTCTCCACTGGTGTATACTGTCTCCCCCCACTGGCTATACCTTCCCCCTGCACTGGGTATACTTTCACCCCGCACTGGGTATATTTTCCCCCTCCACTGGGTATACTTTCCCCTTCACTGGGTATATTTTCCCCCTGTACTGGGTATACTTCCTCCTTCACTGGCTATACCTTCCCCCTGCACTTGGTATACTTTCACCCCGCACTGGGTACACTTTCCCCCTCCACTGGGTATACTTGCCCCTGCACTGGGTATACTTTCCCCTTCACTGGGTATACTTTCCCCCTGCACTGGGTATACTTTCCCCTTCACTGGGTATACTTGCTCCCTGCACTGAGTATACTTTCCCCTTCACTAGGTATACTTTCCTCCTGCACTGGTGTATACTTTCTCCTGCACTGGGTATACTTTCCCCCTCCACTAGGTATACTTTCCCCCCGCACTGGGTATACATTCCCCATGCACTGGGTATTCTTTCCCCCTGCACTGGTGTATACTCTCTCCTGCACTGGGTATATTTTCCCCCTCACTGGGTATACTTTCCCCCCGCACTGCGTATACTCTTTCCTGTACTGGGTATATTTTCCCCCTGCACTGGGTATACTCTCTCCTGCACTGGGTATATTTTCCCCCTCACTGGGTATACTTTCCCCCCGCACTGCGTATACTCTTTCCTGTACTGGGTATATTTTCCCCCTGCACTGGGTATACTCTCTCCTGCACTGGGTATACTTTCCCCCTGCACTGGGTATACTCTCTCCTGTACTGGGTATACTTTCCCCCTGAACTGGATATACTCTCTCCTGTACTGGGTATACTTTTCCCCTGCACTGACTAGACCTTCTCCTACACTGGGTATACTCTCTCTTACACTGGGCTACAATCAATTTGTGTTTGTCAGCTGCTGATCATTAATTTATATTTTTTAACACAACGTTTTGATTACATTTTATGCAATATAATGAGGTGGTCAACAGCTTCAAGAAAGCAAGGTCTTTAAAAATCAACACGGTCTGGGGGGGAAGGCTGCTTAGTTGTCTATATAAATATTCAATGCAAAAGGTTTCATGTAAAATTATATTTACATTTTAATGGTGGATAGGTTTGAGATTTACCCATGCTGAACATTATGGTTTGTTCAACTCATGCGGCTCCATTACATACAACCTATGAAATGCGTAACACAAATTTGAAGAATTCATAATTATCGTTGGGCATTTCCAGTCCGGTGTGTGGTAGAATACACACCGGACTGGATACATGCATTGTCAACACTGTCAAGAACTCAACACCATCCAGGACAAAGTATCAGGAACAAAATGGGAGATTGAAGTGGAAAAAACAAGTCATCAAGAAAGGAAGAATATGGTGAGGTAGGAAACACTGATTAGATTAGATTCCCTTCAGTGTGGAAACAGGCCTTTCAACCCATCTAGTCCACACTGACCCACCGAAGAGTAACCCACCTAGACCCACTTCCCTGACTAATGCACCTAACTCTACGGACAATTTAGCGTGACCAATTCACCTGATCTGCACATCTTTGGACTGTTGGAGGAAACCAGAGCACCCAGAGGGGAACCATATAGACACGGGGAGAATGTGCAAACTCCACACAGACAGTCGCCCGAGGCTAGAATCAAACCCGGGTCCCTGGGGCTGTGAGGCAGCAGTGCTAACCACTGAGCCACCGGGCCACCCCATGTGGAAACGTGTTTCATTTCCCTGCCCCCATCATTACAAAATGCGACTTAGAGCAATCATTTCACCCTCATAATATTGAGTTTCTCTAGCCTAAAATTGAAAAGGAACAAACAAAACCACACATCTATATAAAGGACCAAATGAAAATGAAGAATGGAAGAGGCAAAAAAAACCACAGGAAGAGAACATCTGCTGCTTGCATATACAAAGAAAATCAGCAATACAATATAACTGAGGCTACGGGAGCAGGAGTGGGGGGCTTTGGTTTATGAGACAGTGATAACATTTCCCATGTCGGGAAAGTCAGGAAAGCTTTGCTTTGCCATTTCTGGGAGCCATGGCTGAGGTTATAACCTCAGGTAGCGACTGATACTCTGCCAGGGCTCCCATTCCAATAAGGGGATGACAAGGGCTGTCAGTCAAATGGCCAATAGGATTTCAGAGCCACCTGGAGTAATGGCCACTGCTGAAATTACACCTAGCCCTGAGAAGTGTTCTTGGATCAAAATCCATCCAATTTTTGTCACTGGCTCACCAATGCCACTGGGATGGTGTTCTGCGATCCCATTGAGAATCCCCCATCAGCTGTCCAAGCTTGAGAGAGACCACCTATTCCTGGTGACTTTGCCATGAGGCCTCTGCCCAACACCTCCTTTTCCCATCCGCCACTGGGAAAATAGCTGGAACAATGGGATTGGTCCTGAACTCTCAACCTCCCCACCTGCCTGCCCACACTCTTTTTAGTCCTGTGCCCCACCCCAGCCCTCTCCTGCAGGTCTGTTAAATGCTGACCCATGATCAGCAAATGGGGGCTTGACTTCTTGAAAATCTACACACTGGAACATCAGAAAATACCAGCCTGCCAACGTACACGTGGTAGTCATGTGTGAAGTTACCCTTTGATTCATGAAGAGCAATGTTTATGATTGTAGTGGATTTTTCTCTTCCCACAAAGAAGCAGGACAATTCTGGCAAGTTAACATCCCAACAGCCTACTACCTTCAACAAAGGGATGGAAGGGTCAGGGAGCAGCGCCCCAAGTGACACTGATCCAGTATTTGATTTCTTGTTCAGAACCAAAATATTTTTCCAGCCTTAAATCAAAATAAACAAAATTACTTCTTGTTCGAGACTGTCCCACAAGGGGGAATATCTGTTTACCATCCACCTTAACAATCTCCCTTTAGAACTTTATATACTTTGATCATAGCCCCCCCTCATTCTTCAGAACTCCAGTAGGTACAAGCCCAAGCTATTCAATCGCTCCTCACATGACAGCCCTTTCATCCCTGGAATTAACCTGGTGAATCTCCAATGGCACCATATCCTTCGTCAACTCAAGGAGACCAAAACTGGACACAATATTCCAGGTTAGTCTTACCAATGTCTTATATAATTGTAACAACATTGGCAGCACGGTGGCACAGTGGTTAGCACTGCTGCCTCACAGCGCCAGAGACCCGAGTTCAATTCCTGCCTCAGGCGACTGACTGTGTGGAGTTTGCACGTTCTCCCTGTGTCTGCATGGGTTTCCTCCGGGTGCTCCAGTTTCCTCCCACAGTCCAAAGATGTGCAGGTCAGGTGAATTGGCCATACTAAATTGCCCGTAGTGTTATGTAAGGGTAAATGTAGGGGTATGGGTGGGTTGCGCTTCGGCGGGGCGGTGTGGACTTGTTGGGCCAAAGGGCCTGTTTCCACACTGTAAGTAATCTAATCTAATTTATAACCCATGCCAGGATTCCATTCGCCTTTCTGACTATATGCTGCACCTACTTGCCCACTTTCTGTGATTCGTGCACAAAGATGGCCACATCCATCTGCACTGACACACTTTGAATCTGCTTCCCAATTAAACAATAATTTGCCTTTTTATTTTTCCAAACAAAAGGACAACTTTGTGCTTATCCACATTAAACTCCACCTGACTGATTCTGACCCATTCTCCTAGCCAATCAATATCCATCTGTAAACTCTTTATCTCCTCATCACTGGGCGAAAGTGAGCACTGCAGATGCTGGAGATTAGAGTCCAGAGTGTGGTGCTGCAAAAGTACAGCAGGTCAGGCAGCATCTGAGGAGCAGGAAAATTGACATTTCGGGCAAAAGCTCTTCATCAGGAATCTACTTTCCCACCTATTTTAGTATCATCCACAAATTTTGCTATGTTACACTCAGTCTCTACTTGCAGATCATTTATACAGATTGTAAATAGTTGAGGTCTGAGAACTAAACCCTGAGGCAACCCACTAGCTATAGCTCACCATCCAGAGAAGGATCCATTATCCCAACCCTCTGCTTTCTGTTAGTCAGCCAATCCTCCATCCAAGTCAACACTCTACCATTAACGCCCTGGGATCTAACCTTCTGGATCAGTCTTTCATGCGGCTACCGCCACGCAGTGGCAGTTGGAGGTTCCGCTTGTTGAGGAACTACTGGCCAATCAGAGGCAGCACTCTTTGGGAACAGTGACTGCTACAGGTAATGCTCCAGTAAAATCATCGTAGGAACCCTCTACTCAGGCAAGGATATCACAGGATATACAGATGGCAGGGGTTTCAAAGGTGAGGACTTACTGGAGAGCCTCCACTTCCTGATGCCAGGTCCCTTGATTGGGCACAAAGTGCCAGGCAAATAAAAAGTTCCTTCATAGGCTGCTGACTAACCTAACAACATGTATTGAGCAGCCTTCAAGAGGCGTATGAAAGCAGTTTGATCCCTACTTAATCCATTGAGTCAATACTGAACACTGGTCGGCTCAGGCATAATTGGTATCAACTGGTTCATTTAGGAGCCTAATTAACATTTCACCACAGTAGAGAAGTTTTCACATGGGATTGGATCGTCCTGCCTCCATCTTAATCATAAGACAATCTCCCGCCAACAGACTAATGGGCACGACTGCCATAAGTCTCATCTTGATGAGGCACCGTGGCTCAGTGGTTAGCAATGCTTCCTCACAGTGCCAGGGGACCCAGGTTTGATTCCAACCTCGGGAAACTGCCTGTGTGGGCACTGCATGTTCTATCCCCTCCCCCGTTGGTGTGGATTTCTACCAGATGCTCTGGTTCCCTCTCACAGTCCAAAGACATGCAGGTTGGGTGGAGTGGCCATGCGAAATTGTCTAGGCTGTGCAGGCTAGCTGTGGTAAGAACACTATGCACAGTTACAGGGATGGGATGCTCTTTGGAGGGTTGGTGCAGGCTTGGGCTGAAAGGCCTCATTCTTCATTGTAGAGATTCTACATTGAATTAAATTAATGCTTGAATTTTCTATCTTTATCAATAGAAAATATGATTTCACGAACACATCTTATATATGTTATTGCATGTTCACATTTACTTCTAACGTCTGAAAATGAGACAATAATGAGTAGTCAGTGCCTCTAATGATACTCCAAATAACTCTACTTCTCTCCTTTCTAATTAGTTGTAGGTGAAATAAAATCAAAGTACTGTTACATCAATCTTTCAAGGATGTAAGACTTTAATACAGGAACAGAATTCCTTCTCTGCTACCTGATCTCATTTCCCCATCCTTCTATTCCCACTTCAAAAGAAGAAGGTATTTTGACTCTGGGCAGGAAAGCACAAGAGCTCAGCTGGTACACAGCAATAGTTAAGCAGTAACAGTGAAAGCTTTGTGGAAAGTCAGAAGGACACTGGGAGGTCTGAAAGTGGTCCTTTTGTCACTTAAAATGCCTTTGCTCAACCTCAGAATCACTTCTGCAACAGTACAACCTTTCCCCCAAGTATAAACCAGTGAAAAGTCTGAATGACGTTGATCTGATTCGTTCACCACAGGACAGTGCTCCAGTATGACCAGTGCATTCATTTCCAAGTATTACAGGTTTTTTTTACTGTTTGCTTTCCCCCCCTCTGAGTTGTAAATTCTTCTGAGCAGAAAAGCATAAATTTCTTGCAAATTGTGTAACTGCGAATTGTGACTCCGAAACTTAAATTTACTCAGGACCCTTGACCATCACCAGGATGGAGAGACCTTCAGCATCTCAGCCACAATTGGACAAACATTTTAAAACATGAATCAATCATCTCTTCATTGAATTACTTTGATTCACAAAGTAATGCACAGGGCAAAGCTTAATTACAAAGTAGCATCAATATCACTCCAGAGATCAGTTTCTCCTCGGATGCTGCCTGAACTGCTGTGCTCTTCCAGCACCACTAATCCAGAATCTGGTTTCCAGCATCTGCAGTCATTGCTTTTACCTTTTTACTTCATCATCAGCAGCTATAGCATAACAATGCTGCTATCACAAATTACTATCCTTAGCCCTCTGTGGATAACTCAACAGAAAACATTTCTTTCAAGTGATATGCCAGTTTATTTTGTACACAGTAAAATCATTGTACAAATTCCACGGTGTCTGCACAGGAAAAGAAATAAGTAGTGTGAGTGCCCCATGTTTCCAATGAGTTATGTTCAGTGCCTGGAGCAACATTTATTCCTCAGACAGCATCAACAAGTGGATTATCTGGTCATTATCAATTGCTTTACATGGGACCTTGCTAAATCCAAAGCAGTTGCCATGTTTCCTAAACTACAATAACGATTCCACTTAAAATGTACTGCTTCGGCTGCAAAATGCTTCTGGTACATCTTGCAATCTTGAAAGTGTTTTATAATTACTTTTTTTTACTTATACAACTTACAGCTAAAACTTATTTTACTTAAGTATGTTCACACTGCTCATACCGTCCACATAGAAAAAGGACAACTACAATGTTTAAAATGTATGTAACACACTGCATTTGAAACACCACATTGTTAAAGTAGAACTTTAGGGTTCTACTTTAGGTTTAGGGTGAGAGGGGAAAGATATAAAAGGGACCTAAGGGGCAACTTTTTCACACAGTGAGTGGTACGTGTATGGAATGAGCTGCCAGAGGAAGTGGTGGAGGCTGGTACAATTGCGACATTTAAGAGGCATTTGGATGGGTATATGAATAGGAAGGGTTTGGAGGGATATGGGTGCTGGCAAGTGGGACTAGATTGGGTTGGGATATCTGGTCGGCATGGATGTATTGGACTGAAGGGCTCGTTTCCATGCTGTACATCTCTATGACTCTATAATTTGCTGTTACTAATGACTAGATTATCTTCCTGCTCCTCGGATGCTGCCTGAATTGCTGTGCTCTTTCAGCACCACTAATCCAGAATCTGGTTTCCAGCATCTGCAGTCATTGTTTTTACCTATTAGTTGTATATCTTCATCAGTAATAGACATTTTATTTTCACTGCCCCTGATATTGTTGTTAAAATGAATCACTGCAGATGCAAACTCACAGCTCCACATTTGATAGCGACATTGTCAGGTTATAACTATTCAAAATTACCTGTGGAGCCATATAGTTGCTACTTTGTAATTAAGCTTTGATTTCTGATTTGATGTACATGCGAACCAAAGGAATTAGATTCTGAGGAACCCTGTTTGCACTCTGATACAGCTGGCATTGGCCAGATTCTCCAAAGGAAGGAAAACTGATGTCTTCCTGCCAACACAGTATACATTGAGAGACAGGAACAGCAGCAGTTTACACTTTAAGCTAATTAGCTTGTCGGAGAGGCGGTGGCCAAGTGGTAGTATTGCTGGACTATAAATCCAGAGGTTCAGGTAATATTCCTGGGGAACCAGATTCAAATCCCATCATAGCAGATGGTGGAATTTGAATTTGATAAAAATCAGGAATTAAGTGACTAATGATTGATTTTCGGGGAAAAGCCCATCTGTTCATTAATGTCCACCCTGACCTGGTCTGACCTACAATGTAGTTGACTCTGAGCTGTCCTCTGGGCAATAGGAATGGGAAAAAGATTTAAGGCCCTTCAACATTTGAACAGCAGATTAACAACCCAATAGAGACAGTTGGATTCATTCCTAATCGAATCCCAGTTAGGGAGTACTCCAACTTCCGTTCAGGGGTTTTCCTTGTCTCACAGTGGGACCTCCCCCAGTAATAATCACTCCTGTGGTTCTCTCACTACACCAGTGGAGAGTTTGTTCAGTCACCAGAGCCTGCCTTAATGGACCTCGCATATTAAAAAAGAAACTCTGAGTATTCTTCAAGAACATAGAGAAACCTCACCATCTGTCTGTAGCTCCTGCAGCAGCAGTCATCTCCACGGGTGACACTGCCAAAGTCACTAAGCGTCTGAACAAACCATTGGCTCAGAGAGGCAGACCACTGTCCTTAATGGGGTAGCTATCTCAACAGTAGCCTCTGGAATGGCATTCGATAGTAACTTCACTCCACAGATCCATCATCTGTCAATGCAAGCTAGAAACCATCTCCAGTATGAATGTGTAGGTGTTGTTACATTGACTTAGTCTCCTTGACTGGAATTTTACTAACACGACGGGGATTCCATCATCTAAATCAAATGATCAACTGAATCAAAGGAGTCTAGGTCAGTGTAACACCTACACATTTATACCGGAGGACAGTATCCCACAGGAATACCCAGAGGAGGAGAATGTCATGGTGGAACTTGGCTTCCACAACGAAGTCTGCAAAGTTGCTCATTGACCTTCCCATTATTATTGATGGTACATGACATGTGGCAAGGAAAAATGCTTGTCTTTTTGTTGGCTAATACTGAACTTTTCTGTTAGGTTTTGGGTTTTCATGTTCAGCTAAAGGACTTGAAGACCTCAACCAGATGCTTTCACACAGGAATCTGTTTCAAAAGGCAAGTATTCTTTTCCACCACAATGTATAAATTGAGATAGACTAGTGATCAAGGAACTCTGCCAAATCTAGTGTTATCCAAAAAAGCAGTATAAAAACATACAGTTTACAAATTTCTTAGTAGAACCCTCTATCATTTACAGCAAGCAAATAAACTTGCATCAATGCAGCCAATAAGGAAGAGGAACTGCAGATATTTTCTCAATCCTTTATTGCCAGGTTATAGATAAATGATTGGAGCTCTTTCTGGGGTAGGTGGGACCTCTACAAACAGGATGGTCTTCATCTAAACCAGAGGGGTACCAATATCCTGGGTGGGAAATTCACTAAAGCTATTAAGGTGGATTTAAACTAATACAGCAGGGGGATGGGAACCAAAATTGTAGGACAGGTACAGAAGAGGATGAGAGTAGAGAGTTCCAAAATCAAGTATCTGACACTGGCAAGCGAGAACCTGGTTTGAAGTGTGTGTACTTCAACGCAAGGA
>NC_057719.1:14551759-14590821 GCF_004010195.1 Chiloscyllium plagiosum
CTGACTTCAGCCCATACTACCTCCAAAGGCAGATCCCCCTCAAACTGCCTTTCTGCAGCCATTATACCATTTCTAATTAGCAACGCCACCCCCCCCCTCCTTTTTTACCACCCTCCCTAATCTTACTGAAACTTTACCAACAACTGAAGTGAAACTCACTGGTCTGTAATTACCAGGGTTGTCTCTACTACCCTTTTTGAACAAGGGAACCACAGAAATACTTGCATCTAGACTAGATAAGATTGAGGTTCACAAGGAAGATGTATTAGAAATACTGCAGAGTGTGAAAATAGACAAGTCCCCTGGGCCGGATGGGATCTATCCTAGGATCCTCTGGGAAGCAAGGGAAGAGATTGCCGAGCCTTTGGCATTGATCTTCAAATCATCATTATCTACAGGAATATTGCCTGAGGACTGAAGGATAGCAAATGTGGTTCCCTTGATCAAAAAGGGTAGTAGAGACAACCCTGGTAATTACAGACCAGTGAGTCTCACTTCAGTTGTTGGTAAAGTGTTGCAAAAGGTTATAAGAGGTAGGATTTATAACCATCTCGAAAGGAATAATCTGATCAGGGACAGTCAGCACGGTTTTGTGAAGGGTAGGCCGTGCCTAACGAATCTTATTGAGTTTTTTGACAAAGTGATCAAACAGGTAGATGAGAGTAAACAGGTTGATGTGGTGTATATGGATTTCAGCAAGGTGTTCGATAAGGTTCCCCACAGTAGGCCATTACACAAAATGCGGAGGAATGGGATTGTGGGAGACATAGCAGTTTGGATCAGTAATTGACTTGCTGAAAGAAAACAGAGGGTTGCAGTTGATGGAACATGTTCATCTTGGGGTCCAGTTACTAGTGGTGTACCGCAAGGGTCGGTGTTGGGTCCACTGCTGTTCATCATTTTTATAAATGACCTGGATGAGGGCTTAGAAGGGTGGGTTAGTAAATTTGCGGATGACACTAAGGTCAGTGGAATTGTGGATGGTAACGAAGGATGTAGTAGGTTGCAGAGAGACATAGATAGAATGCAGAGCTGGGCTGAGAGGTGGCAAATGGAGTTTAATGTGGACAAGTGTGAGGTGATACACTTTGGACGGAGTAATCGGAATGCAAAGTACTGGGCTAATGGTAGGATTTTTGGGAGTGCAGATGAGCAGAGAGATCTCAGTGTCCATGTATACAGATCCCTGAAAGCTGCCACCCAGATTGACAGGGTTGTTAAGAAGGCATACAGTGTTTTGGCCTTTATTAATAGAGGTATTGAGTTCCAGAACCAGGAGGTTATGCTGCAGCTGTACAAAGCTCTGGTACGGCCACACTTGGAGTTTTGTGTCCAGTTCTGGTCGCCGCATTATAAGAAGGATGTGGAAGCTTTGGAAAGAGTGCAGAGGAGATTTACTAGGATGTTGCCTGGTATGGAAGGAATGTCTTATGAGGAAAGGCTGAGGGCCTTGAGGCTGTTCTCCTTAGAGAGAAGAAGGTTGAGAGGTGACTTAAGAGACATACAAGATAATCAGAGGGTTAGATAGGGTGGACAGGGAGAGCCTTTTTCCAAGTATGGGGACGGCAAACACGAGGGGACACAACTTTAAAATGAGGGGAGATAGGTATAAGACAGATGTCAGAGGTAGTTTCTTTACTCAGAGAGTAGTAAAGGTATAGAATGCTTTGCCTGCATCAGTAGTAGATTCGCCAAGTTTAAGTGCATTTAAGTCGTCATTGGACGGGCAAATGGACGTACATGGAATAGTGTAGGTGGGATCGGCTTCAGATTAGTATGACAGGGCGGTGCAACATCGAGGGCCGAAGGGCCTGTACCGCGCTGTAATGTTCTATGTTCTATATTCTATGAAACATAATTGCACCAATATTTATAGTGCATAGTTGAAGTGAACTGATAATATATTAATTATACAGAATGCAGCTCAGCTACCCTTCTGCTTTTGACCTGTACCACTGTTGTATGTAACACCTCAGGTAGCTATAAATTCAACAACTCTGGAAGTCAATGTGAAAAAAGACAGTTAAAATCACCATCAATATATTCACCTCGCATATATTTTAACCTCAGCTGTATTATTTTCCCAATAATTATTTCAATGAAAACAGCCAAGATAACAAGAAATTTCCAAAGTTGTTTTCATTGCAATACTTACGTTTTATACATCTGTTTGTACCAGGGCTCACAGTCCATCCAGAACAGCACTGTCTTCCACAAACATTAGCTCTGAAAGAAAATTAGCGTGCAGGTTAATTATGAGGTTCTTTCTTCGATTCATTGTGTTTGCTATGTTAGAAAAGATGTTCATTCATTTGGCCATGTTACCTATCAAATCATTCACAAAACTATTGCAAGCAATGCCTCTGGGACTCCCCAGTGAGTTAGCAAGTTCATCCAGTGAAAACCAATTAGATCAAAGGTGTTGCAAATATGATAACAATATGGGTTCTGCTGTGATGTGTCAAAGATGAAATAGGAGCTGATGTTCATCGTCAAGCTCTATAATGGCCTCATCCAGGACCCTGGTTCATGTCACATTACAGGTGACCCCACTATACACACACACACACCTATACGGTCACGCAGACCCTCTCTCATACACAAGCTCCCTCTCATACGTTCACACATACACTCCCACACTCACACACGCACCCTCTCACAGACTTATACCCCTTTACAGCCAGAGTCACACACATACTCACACTCTCTCAAAGACACTCATATCTCCCCTCTACACACACACCCACACGCACACACACACACACACATACACACATAAGTTTGTGGGGTGACGTTGTACTTACAGAATTATATTTCTGTGTTTCCTTAAACACAAGTGAGGTGCCGGAGGACTGGAAGGTTGCTCATGTTGTCCCCCGTACAAGGAGGGTAGTAGGGATATTCTAGGTAACTACAAACCAGTGAGCCTTACATCAGTGTGGGAATGTTGCTGGAGAAAGTACTGAGGGATAAAATCTACTTATGTTTGAAAAAGAATGAGCTTATCAGTGATAGGCAACATGGTTTTGTTGGGGGAGATCGTGCCTTACCAACTTATTTGAGTTCTTTGAGGAAGTGACCAAGTTGATTGATGAAGGAAAGGGCTGTTATATCATTTACATGGACTTTAGTAAGGCATTTGATAACCTTCCCCATGGTAAACTAATGAAGAAAGTGAAGTCACATGGTGTGCAAGGTGTTCTAGCTAGGTGGATAAAGAACTGGTTGAGCAACAGGTAACAGAGAGTAGTAGTTGAAAGGAGTTTCTCGAAATGGAGAAAGATGACCAGTGGTGTTCCACAGGGATCAGTGTTGGGGCCACTGTTGTTTCTGATATACATAAATAATCGGGAAGAGGGCACTGTTGGTATGATCAATAAGTTTGCAGATGAAATGAAGATTGGTGGAGTAGCAGAAAGCATAGGGGACTGTCAGGGAATACAGGAGAATATAGATAGACTGGAGAGTTGGGCGGAGAAGTGGCAGATGGAGTTCAATCCAGGCAAATGTCAGGTGATATATTTTGGGAAGTCTAATTTGAGAGCAAATTATACAGTAAATGGAAGAGCCTGATGGGAAAAGTTGATGAGCAGAGAGATCTGGGAGTTCAGGTCCATTGTACCCTGAAGGTGGCTCCACAGGTGGAAAGAGTGGTCAAGAAGGCATATGGTACGCTTGCCTTCATCAGACTGGGTATTGAATGTAAGAGCTGGCAGGTCATATTAAAATTGTTCGGTCGCATTCGGTTGCATTTAGAATACTGTGTACAGTTCTAGTCACCACATTACCAAAAGGATGTGGACGCTTTGGAGAATGTGCAGAGAAGGTTGACAAGGATGTTGTCTGGTATGGAAGGTGCAAGCTATGAAGAAAGATTGAGTAGGTTAGGTTTGTTTTCATTAGAAAAAAAAAGATTGAGGGGAGGACTGATTGAGGTCTACAAAATCATGAAGAGTATAGACAGGGTAGATAGAGATGCGCTTTTTTCCCAGGGTGAAGGATTCAATAACACGAGGTTACACTTTCAAGGTGAGAGGTGAAAACTTTAAGGGGGATATACGCGGCAGTACTTTACACAGAGGATGGTAGGTGCCTGGAATACGTTGCCAGCAGAGATAGTAGAGGCAGGCACGATAGATTCGTTTAAGATGCATCTCGTCAGATGCATGAGTAGGTGGGGAGCAGAGGGGTATAGATGTTTAGGAATTGAGCAACAGGTTTAGACAGTGGATTTGGATCAGCTCAGGTTTGGAGGGCCGAAGGGCTGTTCCTGGGCTATAAAGCTTCTTGGTTCTTTGTTCTCTTTGTTGTAAATGTTATTTTGCTCAAAACCTGCATGAATCCATGTCAGATTAAATAAATCCCTTTTTTAGATTGGAATCAGTCTGAACATTGGGACATAGACAGTCTCACATAGGGTACCTCGCACCATCAATGCATTATATGAGCCAACATGGGACCTATTTTTTAGATTTATTTTTTGATTAGATTCCCTAGAGTATGGAAACAGGCCTTCGGCCCAACAAGTTTACATCGACCCTCCAAAGAGTAACCCACCCAGACCCATTACCCTCCTCTATATTTACCCCAGACTAATAAACGTCAATTCTCCTGTTCCCTGGATGCTGCCTGACCTGCTGCGCTTTTCCAGCAACACATCTTCAGCTCTGATCTCCAGCATCTGCAGACCTCACTTTCTCCACCTAACACTATGGGCAATTTAGAAAGGCCAATTCACCTGACCTGCACATCTTTGGATTGTGGGAGGAAACCGGAGCACCCGGAGGAAACTCACGCAGACACGGGGAGAATGTGCAAACTCCACACAGACTGTCACCCGAGGTGAGAATCGAACTCGGGTCCCTGGTGCTGTGAGACAGCAGTGCAAGTTCACTCGAGAACGTAACTTTAAGAGAAGTTCTGGGATTTACATATGAAAGAAGTGAAACTAACATGGTCATTCTAACAGATGAGAGACTTAACAAACAATCCAGGTCTTTTTCAATATATAATTTCAGTTACATCACACTGTAAACTTTTGCTGTAAATTCTATGTCCTTCGATCTTATACTCCACAACCACCTGACGAAGGAGCAGCGCTCCAAAAGCTAGTGCTTCCAAATAAACCTGTTGGTCTATAAACTGGTGTTGTGTGAATTGGCCATGCTAAATTGCCCGTAGTGTTAGGTGAATGGGGTAAACGTAGGGGAATGGGTGTGGGTGGGTTGCTCTTCGGAGGGTCGGTGTGGACTTGTTGGGCCGAAGGGTCTGTTTCCACACTGTAAGTAATCTAATCTAATCTAAGTAAAATATAATTTGGCATTAGGAGCACATAGGTGACTGAAAATTGCAACTAAAATATTTCTTAAAATGCCAAGTGTATAAACCTCAATGCAGCTTGATGTTCTCTGGGATTGCTTTGGCCCATTTGATAGTGTTCAAAATGCTAACTCACTCAGGCAAATTAACAAATGCGTGTTTCTCGTTCGACCGATATTCCTCCCCCAGAGAAGTGTGTCACGGGGCATATTTGAATTCAGTCTCATTTGCATATATTTGTTGCTCCAGTGAATTCTGTAAGACCCAACAAAGTTATTTTCTTCTGTGCTGCAGATCACTTTGAACCCCTTGGCTTTTCCTGACTGAATTCAACCATATATTGCCAAGGAAGCTTTTCTGGGATTGATCTAAATCTGGGATTATAAGCAAAAATTCAAATGCAGCCAAGACAGATCCAGAAATTTAGAAAATATGTCAGCTATTCATGCATTAATTTGTAGAAATTGAGAGCAGATGATTTCCTCAGTACTTGTTTACATGCTTTTGACAATCGGTTTTCTCATACAAGTTTTTTGTTTTTAAATTATTTATCTTAAATCCAAATGCATTTCTTCATTTGCCAGACTAAGATATAATCTATCTGCCCTCTGCTTTTACTCAGCAACAAAGCAGTAGCAACATGAATCTAATTCAACCTTCAGACCACAACATTCTATCTGCTACATGAAGATACATAAAGTTCAATAACAAATAACGATTGGAAGGGGACTTAAATATACCTCTGTCAAGGAAAATTCTCGATGCCGAAACATGCTGCAAGAAGCAATTGAGCAAGTATGGTAGAAAATAGCAATGCCAGGTCAGAAAAAGACTCGGAGAAAAAGGAAATATTAGATAGCAGAACATTATTTCCTCCTGTTCTTTATATTTTAGCAACCCTTTCACAGACTTGAATCCAGTGTTTTGTTTTAAATCTAGCCAGGCATCTAATCCCATTTGGCCCTATTTTCTGGTCTTTCATGGTGTTTGTGGATCTCACTCAGTTTTCAATCTATTTTGGCACCATCCTTTAGATCTCTGAAGCTCTTCATATTTTGTGAATATGATCTAAATCAAACTCAGTATGAAAATGACTTAAGTACTTTGGTATTTATTGACACCAGTCATCTCTGTGTGCCATTTAATGATATAATATAATTCATTACAATTATTTCTGGAGCATCTGTTTTTTTATATAGAAAACTGCTATTGATTTTCTTGCATTTTGTATTCTCTAATTTGTGTGAAAGTTGAAAGCAGGGAGGCAGTACTTTCAAACATTATTTCCTTGTTCATGCTTGCAGCTGCCATGTAAGACCATAAGATATAGGACCAGAAATAGGCCATTCAGCCCATCAAATCTGCTCTGCCTTTCGATGAGATCGTAGCTGATTTGACACTCCTCATCTCCACATTCCTGCCTTTTCCCCGTAACTCTTGGTTTCATTATTGATTAAAAATCTGTTTATCTCAGCCTTGTATATATTTAATGACCCAACTTCAACAGCCCATTGTGGTAAAGAATTCCACAAATTCACAACCCTTTGAGAGAAGAAATTCATCCTCACCTCACTCATAATTGTGCAACCCTTTATTCCCAGATAATACCCGCTGGGCCTAGATTCTCCTATAAGAGGAAAACAATCTTACTGCATCTACCCTGTCAAGTCCCCTAAGAATCATGTCTATTGCTATAAATTCATAAGAACATAAGAAATAGGAAGAGGAGTAAACTATTCAGCCCCTCGAGCTTGCTCAACCCTTCCATAGGATGATGGCCAATCTGACATTCCTCATATCTATTTCCTTGCCCTTTCCCCCATGTCCCTTGATTCCCCCACTAATCAAGAGCCAATCTATCACAGCCCTAAATACACACAAGGACTCGGACCCCACAGCTCTCTGTGAGTCCAAAGACTCACAACCTTCTTAGAGAAGAAATTCCTCCTCATCTCTTTCCTAAATTGGTGCCGCTTTATTCTGAGACCATACCGTCTGGCCCATGAAGAGAAACGTCCTCTCAGCATTTACATTTTCAGGAATTATATATGTTTCAATGAGATCACGTCTCATTTTTGTAATTTCCAATGAATAGAGTCACAACGTTGTTCATTAAACGATCCCTCCATAAGGGAATCCTCCTCGTGAACCTTCTCTGGATTACCGCCACTTAAATGATAGCTTCCCTGAAATAAGGGGACAAAACTCCTCACAGTACTGATGTGATCTCACCAGCACCTTATACAGTTAGCAAGACTTTTCCTGAAATCCTATTAAAATAAGGACCAACATTCCATTAACCTTCCTGACTACCTGCCGCACCTGTGTGCTTGCTTTCTATGTTTCATGTGTGAGGCTTCACAAGTCCCTTTGTGTTGCAGCTTTCTGCAGTTTTCTCCATTTAAATAATATTCTGTTCTCTTGCCCTCCCTTCCAAAATGAACTGTCATACATTTTCCCACATTATACTCCATTTGTCAACTCCTATTTAACCTATCAATATCTCTCTGTAAACTGTTTGTATCGCTCTCAAACCTACTTTTCCACCGGTTTTTATGTCGTCTGCAAATTTGGCTCCAACCCATTCAGTTCCTTCCTCCAAGTCATTGTTAGATATTGTAAACAGTTGTGGTCACAGCATTGATACCTACTGGTAATAGGTTGCCAGCCTGAGAAAGAACCCTTTATTCGCTGTTTCCTATTTAGGAGTCAAATCTCTACCCACACCAATATATCTCCTCCAACATCATGGGCTCTTATCTTGTAACTTAACCTTTTTTGAGGTATGTTTTCAAACAGGTGTCCAAATAAACAGGTGTCCAAATAAAACACCTCTACTGGTTTCCCTCTATCCAGTTTGGTTGAGTCTTTCACAAAAAACTCTTGCCAGACACGATTTGCTTTCATGAAGCCATGTTGGCTCTGCCTGATTATATTATGTTAAAAAACACACAGCACACAGATTATAGTCCAACAGTTTAATTGGAAGCACACTAGCTTTCCAATTAAACTGTTAGACTATAACCTGGTGTTGTGTGATTTTTAACTTTGGACACCCCAGTCCAACACCGGCATCTCCAAATCATGATTATGTTATGCTGGTTTTCCAAATGTTCTGCTATTTCTTCCTTAAAAATTTATTCCAACATTTTTCTAACAATGCTGGGCTAATCCATCTCCACCAACCCATTTCTGCCTCCCTCCCTTTCTGAATAGAGGTGTCACATCAATCGTTTTCCAAGCCTCTGGTACAATTCCAGATCTTTGGAAAGTTACAACCAAAGCATCCATGACCTTTGTAGCTATCTCTTTAAGATCCTAACATGAAGCCATCATGGCCAAGGAACTTATCTGTGTTCAGGCCCATTAGTTTGCCTATTACTACTTCTCTCATGATGATGGTTCTTAATTTCTCCTCTATATTCTTTAGTATTAATGCAATGTTCAAAGTACCTTCCACTGTAAAGATTGATTCAAATATCTGGTTAACTCCTCTACATTTCCTTGTTCCCCATAACTGTCTCCTCAGATTCATTTTTGAAGGGGCCTATGTTCTCTTTGATTTCTCCCTTTCATTGTTTTTACATCTAAAGAAGCTCATACTGTCAGTTTTTTGTATTTGCCTTCATAGTTTCTGGGCTCACCTCACATTTTGTTACATTCCAACATGTACAGAGCCAATCTACTCAACCTCTGCTCATAAGACAGTCCATCCATACCTGGTATCAGCCTTTTGCCTAATGCTATAAACAAGGTCGGATGGACACATCATTTCCTTTCTACTCCCATTCTTCCACCAGTCACAATAAACATTCGATGTTGACAGGATGATGATGTGACCTATTATCAGGAAACATAAAAACTGGGAGCAGAAGCAGGCCATCGGCATTTTCAGCCTGCTCTGACATTCAGTCAGATCATGCAAACATTTACACATAGAAATATGGAAAATAGGAGGGGAGGAGGCCATTCGGCCCTTCGAGGCTGCTCTGTCATTCATCACAATCATGGCTGATCATCCAACTCAATGGTTCCCCTCCAAGCACGGGATTGATGTGGATTTCACCAGTTTCCCAAGGACAGAAATCTCCCCCCGTCCTCACCTTCCACCCCACTAACCTCCAGATACATCGCATCATCCTTCACCATTTCCACCACCGGCAAACGCATCCCACCACGAGAGATATATTTCCTTTCCCACCCTATCCACTTTCCATAAAGACTATTCCCCCTGCGACTCTCTTGTCAGGTCCACATCCCTCACCAGCCCATCCTCCCCTCCCAGCACTGCCACTGCAGGAATTGCAAAACCTGCACCCACACCTCTCCCCTCACCTCCGCCCAAAGCCCCAAGGAGCCTTCTACATCCATCAGAAATTTGCCTGCACTTCCACACATCATTTACTGTATCCATTGCTCCCGATGTGGTCTCCTCTATGCTACTTACACGTCGCCTACTTGCAGAACGCTTCAGAGAACATCTCCGGGACACACGCACGAAGCAACCCCACTGCCTTGTGGCTGAACACTTCAACTTCCCCTCCCACTCCACCAAGGACATGCAGGTGCTGGGCCTTCTCCATCGCAAAACCCTAACCACCCAACACCTGGAGGAAGAACACCTTGGGACCCTCCAACCATGCCGGATTAATGTGGATTTCACCAGTTTCCTCATTCCCCCTCAGAATGCCTCATCTTCCAACTCGGAATCCTTCAATTACACCGGATTAATGTGGATTTCACCAGTTTCCTCATTCCCCCTCCCAGATCCAACCTTTCAACTCAGCACTGCCCTTATGACCTGCCATATCTGTCCATCTTCCTTCCCCCCATCCACTCCACCCTCCTCTCTGACCTATCACCTTCACCCCATCTCCATCCACCTATTGCACTCTCAGCTAACTTTCCCCCAGGCCCACCCCCCTCCAGTTTACGTCTCCATCCCCTCGGCTCACAAGCCTCATTCCTGATGAATACCTTTCCTAACAAGAATCTATCCACCTCTGTCTTCAAAAATAATCAAATAAGCAAAAAAACCAGACTCCTCTGGTTTCTAAAGTTCTAAAGTCACACAATCCTCTGTTCTCCTCAATTCTCTCTAAAAAGGGCAACCCCTCATTTTAAAACAAAGCTGACCACCAACAAGAAGATGACTATTCAGAATCTTCTCTACTTCAAATAAATCACCCCTCACTCTTCAAAACTCCAATGGAAACAAACTCAGTCTGTCCAACCTTTCCTCATAAGATACCTCACTCATTCCAGATTTTCATCTTGTAAACTACCTCTCACATAATTGCATCCTTCGTTTAAAAGGAGACCAAAGCTGCACACATTGAATCCCTATAGTGTGCAAACAGGCCATTTAGCCCACACCAACCCTCTGAACGGCATCCCACCCCACCCTCCTACCCTGTATTCCCCACATTTAATCTACCTAGCCTGTACATCACTGAATGCTATGGGTAATTTTGCACAGCCAATCCACCTAACATGCACATCCTTGGACTGTGAGACGAAACTGGAGCACCCAAAGGAAACCCATGCAGACACGAGGAGAATGTGCAAACTTCGCACAGACAGTTGCCTGAGGGTGGAATCCAACCCAGGTCCCTGGCACTGTGAGGCAGCAGTGATAACCACTGAGCCACTGTGCCACCTCACAGTATTTGAAATGTCTCAGAAATGTCCTGGAAAACTGAAGTATCCTATCCTTACTTTTATGTTCAGTTCCTCTTGAAATAAAGGATAGGATCCCATCAGCCTTCTTGATGCCAGATCCCTATATTAACATTTGAGCCATATGCAATAGGACACGTAAATCTGTCCCCACTTCAGAATTGGGCATATGTTCTCCATTTAAGGTCTGCTCTGCCTTTTTAAAGTGAACATCCTCACATTTCCCCACATTATTTTCAAATCTGCCAGATTTTGCTCATGCACCCAATCTAGCCATATCTGTCTTCATCCTCTTTGTGTCTTCATCACAACATAGCTTCCGATTTATCTTTTTATCATGTGCAAATGCTGCCGCCATGCTTTTCATTTCCTTCATTTATTTCAGTGACATAATTTGCATAAAGCTGAGGCACCAGCACAGACCGCTGTGGGCTGGGTAATCCAAGATGGAGGATGGGAAACAATTGTTGCTGTAAGAGCTGTTCCCTTTTTGAGGTATTTCAGGTATTGGAGCTGATTCCCTCGAATTCTAGGAGCAGTAATTACTGTTTTATAAGCTGTTGCATTGGTTTGGAACTTTGAGAACAAAAAGATCAAAACAACGGCACTTTAAAAAAGACGAAGAGAGATAAATGCAGAGACCACATGGTCAGTGTAAGAGAGAGAGAGAGAGAGACAGAGAGAGAGAGAGAGAGAGAGGGAGGGAGGGAGGGAGAGAGAGAGAGAGAGAGAGAGAGAGAGAGAGAGAGAGAGAAAGAAACCTACGTGAATCTGCACAGCTACTGCCTTTGCTGTTTGAGTTCAAGTATTTGTATTGTGTGGAATTCTGGTCTCCTTCCTCTAGGAAGGATGTTGTGAAACTTGAAAGGGTTCAGAAAAGATCTACAAGGATGTTGCCAGGGTTGGAGGTTTGAGCTATAGGGAGAGGCTGAATAGGCTGGGGCTGTTTACCCTGGAGCATTGGAGGCTGAGGGTGAGACGTTTTACAAAATCATGAGGGGCATGCATAGGGTAAATAGACAATATTTTCCCTGGGTTGGGAGAGTCCAGAATTAGAGGGCATAGGTTTCGGGTGAGAGCGAAAAGATTTAAAATAGGACCTAAGGGGGGGTGTGGTGCGTGTATGGAATGAACTGCCAGAGAAAGTGATGGAGGCTGGTACAATTACAACCTTTAAAAGACATCTGGACCTGTATATGAATAGGAAGGGTTTAGAGGGATATGGGACAAGTACTGGCAAATGGGACTAGATTAATTTAGGATATCTGGCCAGCATGGACGAGTTGGACTGAAGGGTCTATTTCTGTGCTGTACATCTCTGTGACTCTATGACTTCACTTATTACGTCCTGCCAATCAGAAAAGAGACTCATTTATGCATATTCCCTGTTTTCTGCCAGCCAGCCAATACAACCAGAAGATAAAACAATAGAGCGTAGAACAGGCCCTTTGGCTCTCGATGTTGGCGCCGACCTGTGAACTATTCTCACTACACCATCCCATCATCATCCATCTGCTTATCCAAGGATTGTTTAAATCTCCATACTGTGGCTGAGTAAACTACATTGGCAGGTGGGGCATTCCACATCCTTACCACTCCATGTAATACCTGATACCGTGAGTTCAAACTTTGTGCAGTAACCTTTGATGTGGAACCTTGTCAAAGGTTTTCTGGCAATCGAAGTATAATATGTCTATAATTGCCCCTTTGTGCACAACGCAAGTTACACCTTCAAAGATTCCAGTAAACATTGGTTAAAGATAATTTCCCTTTCACGAAACCATGGTGACTTTTCCAATTATTTGGAGTATTTCAAAATACCCAGTGGAAATCTCCTTAATGATCAGGGAGTTTTTTTTTTATAGATTTGAGACTGAATCTGGTTTCGTATTAGGAACAAGTTATGCAGGTTCCTTTAGCTAGCAAAGAATAACAGCTTTATTTGAAATAAAGCTAAATGTGCATAGATTATTGCAAAGAAACGGTGCAAGCTGTGCCAAGATAGGTATAACATATTCTAACAATCCAAACTTAACCTGAGGAAAATGTTAGAATACCCCACAGAACACATCAAACAACAACCAGGATTGATACAGACCCTATGGGTTTCTCAGCAGTTCCTCAGAAGTTAGTGACACTGTGGGTGAGCAAATCTTGTTAAAATTTCAGGAGAGATTCTAATTGTCAACTTTTGATGATATGGCCTGGAAATTCTTTCAAAAACTACTGTCATACACTGTCTCAATGACTGCTCATGTTTTGGTGTTTCGCCCCCCCTCTCCTAGGTTTACGTTCCCAAGGATTCTGGAAACTGCACTCTAGCACTGACTCACAAGCATATTTCACAAACTGCAAACTTCACCAAGTCAGTGCAATACTTGTTTCTCCAGCTATATTCCGGCTCAGTTACACAAAGTAAAATGCTGACTTACGGCTCTCCTTCTCCCTCATTCACTGAACTATCAGCGCTACACAGTTTCTCTCAGGTCCCCACAGCATTTAGGATGTTCCCTGAATGAATCTTCTGCCTCCTAGAACAAGAACCATCGCCAAACCCTAACCACCTGATGCCTAGAGGGGCTTCCAATACTTTGAGCCAGTGACACTGAGGAACGGTGATATGTTCCTAAGTCAGAATAGTGTGTGGCTTGAATGATAATTTCCCATGTATCCTTCCCGGGAAGTGGTGAGTATTCCATCACACTCCTAACCTGTGCCTTGTAGATGGTGGACAGGCTTTGTGGAGTCAGAAGATGACTTAGTCACTGCAGGTTACCAAGCCTCTGACCTGCTCTTTTAGCTACAGTACTTGTATGGCTAGTCCAAGGCACAACCTTCAGGGTGAAGGGCCGCACTTTAGAATTGAGATGAGGAGATATTTCTTCAGTAATGAGGGTGGTCAATCTGTGGAACCCATTTCTGCAGAAAGCTGTGGAGGCCACGTCATTGAGTGTATTTAAGATGGAGATTGATTAGTAAGGATCAAGGGTTTTGTGGTTCTGGAGTCACGTGTACATAAAACAAGTTAAGGATGGCAGATTTCTTTCCTTAAAGGGCATCAGTGAACCTCGTAGATTTTTATAGCAATCAACAATAGTTGCACTTCTCTACTTTCTAATTCTAGATTTTTATTGAATTCAAATTTCACCATCAGCCATGGTGGAACACAAATGCAAGTGCCCAGAACATCAGCCTGGGGTTCTGGATTACTGGTCCACTGACATTTCCACTACATTATCCAAATCTAGATCTCCACAAGTAAAAGTGTGGTTACAAAAGCATTTAGCATGTTTGCCTTCATTGCTCAGACTTTGAGAATAGGAGTTTGGAGGTCATTTTGAAGTTGTACAAGACATTAGTGAGACCTCTTCTGGAGTATTCTATCCAGTTCTGGTCCCCCTGCTATAGGAAGGGAATGATGGTTCACTGGTTAGCATTGCTGCCTCGCAACACCAGGGATCCAGGTTTGATTCCCACATTGGCCAGGTGTCTGTGTGAAGCTTGCAAATTCCCCCTATGTCTGCGTGGGTTTCCTCCCACAATCCAAAGATGTGCAGGTTAGGTGAATTAGCTGTGCTAAATTGCCCACAATATTCAGGGATGTGTAGGTTAGGCACATAATTTCGAGGGAAATGGGTCTGGGTGGGTTGCTCTTCAGAGGGTCGGTGTGGCCTATTTCCACACCGTGGGGATTCTATAGTCTTGGAAGGGTTTTCTTAAATTGAGAGGGTTCAGAAAAGATTTACCAGAATGTCGCTGGGACTGGTGAGTTTGAGTTATAAAGATAGGCTGGGATTTTCTTCAACCAAGTGTAGGAGATGGAAGGGTGACCCGATAGAGGTTTACAAAATCATGACCGGCTTAGACAAGGTGAATAGCAAGGGTCTTTTCCTTAGGGTGGGGGAATTCAAAGCTAGGGTCATATTTTTAAGGTGAGAGGAGAAAGTTTTAAAAAGAACACGTGGGGCAACTTTTGAATGTAGAGAGTGTGTAGAATAATCTGCCAGAGGATGTGGTTAACGCAAGATGTAAAAGACATTTGGACAGGTAAGGTTTGGAGGGATATGGGCCAAATGGAGACAAGTGGGACTTCTTTCGTTTAGGAACATGGTTGGTGTGGGCTAGTTGAACCGAAGGCTCTGTTTCCATGACTTCTAAACATTTGCCAGCCAAGCTGATGGAAACGATCTAAATCTATAACAATATATCATACAGTGAATACAATTAATTTGCAATATTTCATTCTAGCTTCATTTACGCTTTTTCAAAACCAAAATGGCTTTTAAACTATGAAATTAAAGTGTAGATTTTAAGGCTGTGCTGTTCACTACACATCAACTACACATGAAAAATGGCAATTTGTTTATGTTTGTTTACAACTTATAAATATATTTGCTCAGATAGCTCTTTTTTTCTGTTTTAAGTCCTGTGTGTTTTGATCTCCTAAATATCAAGCATTGTTTCCGTTTCTGTGTCCAGTTGGTTTTAAGACAAGTATGTTAATTTCTGGAATAATACTCCCAACATGTGTGCCAGATTCATTTCCAGCCTCAAGCAGAGTTACAGAAAAAGCACATTGAGGGTGGAACCTGACCTGAATTCCCAAACTTTAACGAGGCGAAAGTGAGGACTGCAGATGCTGGAGATCAGAGTCGAGATTAAAGTGGTGCTGGAAAAGCGTAGCAGGTCAGGCAGCATCTGAGCAGCAGGGAAATCGACGTTTCGGGCAAAAGCTTTTGCCTGAAACGTTGATTTTCCTGCTCCTCAGATGCTTCCTGCCCTGTTGTGCTTTTCCAGCACCACTCTAATCCAGACTTCCCAAATTTTAACCCAGGACAAGCCTTCATAACAGGGGATACCTTGCTAGTAACAATGATCCCAGTATCCGAGGGGCAAGAAGGCTGACTGGGTTGAGAAACATATCAGCCATGATCAAATCGTGGAACAGACTTGACAGGCTGAGTGGCTTAATTCTACATCATTTAACATTACTTTCATAAACATGTATTTCTCAACACACAAAATTGACTACATTTCAAAAGTCCTTAATTAACTGGAAGCCAAATCTTTAGATGACATTGTTTTGCTTTCAGCTGGAATTATGTGTCCGAAGTGTCCAAAATAATTAATGGTTTTAATGGAGCAAATAATGGCTGCGCTCCAAAAATATTGGAATGACATTGAATGAGGCATTCATGCCCGATAAGAATGGAGTGTTTTTAAAATGTTTGCCCTGTTAAACTTGTGCCCTATCAACATGTAATCCAGTTCTGAGCACCAGGTTGACACTGCATGAGGCACATGTATCTGGTGAGAGTCGAGAGAATTTAAACTGTTAGAATATAGTGGTGAAAGCAGAATCTATAATTGCTTTTAAAAACAAGGCAGATGAATGTTTAAAGAAGAGAAAATTGATTCTGTATGAAGAATAAACGGGGATAGGACTAAGCATACACTTCTTTCAGGTAATTGGCATCAGCATGATAGACTTATAGCTTCCTGTACAGTGGAAATTATGCAACTTCGCTGGGCTCAAGTTATATACAAAACAGTACAGAATCAACTTGCAATGTTATAGCAATAAAGTTATTCGGGCATTTAAACAAACGAGTAATAGCATGATATGGTGTAGTATATAGTGCAGAAATAGTGTTCTGAAAAATTGCCAAATTAGTTTAAAGTAAGCATTTCCAAACAGTGTGCAAGTGGTTGAGCTGTAAAGCACATCTGTGGCACAGATTTTCCGTTGACCTCCTACTGAAAGACAGCACTAGACTGTAGACATCACAAGCATGTTAAATATCCCACATAAGATGGATGTTGCCTTTTTGTCACAGAGCCATCTCTTGGAATCCTGCTTGTTTCTTTGATTTGTTGCTTTCTGCTATATGCTTTAAAAGAAATAAATATACTTCTACAGTACTACATTCGGCAGAACAAGTTCCTGAAGCCCAATAACTGTGAGCAAATTTGTTAAGTTATGGCAATTACATTAAATCCACAATAATTCAAAGATTCAAAATCTTAAATATGAATGTCTTATTTTGTTTGGAAGGTTAATTTATTCTCAGTACCAGAATGATCTTCCCTATTTTAATCCTACAATACAAGCAAATAAATATGTTTAGAAGCTGACTCTATCTCTTTAAGTGCTTTTTTATTAAAGTCTAAGATTTGTGCATACCAGCGGTGATTTTAATTGCAAATCCGAAAATCTCGGCAGTTGGGAGCCTCAAAGTCTGTGTTTCATCTGGACAGGACTCTATCCTGACCTTCTTTTATGGCTTCTAACATATTTTGCTGCTACACCCCCCCCCCCTCCCCCCACCTCCAAAAGTAGGCAATATCTGCCATGTGAAAGCATGTGCTTATGAGAAGTAATATAACTTGACTGACTGGCACACTCAGAAATCATACCCATGTTATACCATTTATCAAAAGCGCTCTATAAAGTTGTGATTTTTTTTGCCACACTGTGCAGAAACATAACAGTGCTATCTCTCCTGCCAATTAGTGTTTTTTCAATCATTTACCATTCAGTAGCCATAATGTAATCAGACCTGGTGTAATGTTAGCCTACCTGTATTTTTGAAAGTTTATCACCTCTCCTGAGTTTTCAGGAATCACTGGAGTCAGGAAGGGTGTCAAAGGACTAGAAAACAGCCAATGCAACATTCGTGTTCAAGAGGCAGGGAGGCGGAAGACGGGGAACTATAGGCTGGCTAGCCTTCCTCTTGTCATTGATAAGATTTTAGAGTCCTTAGATTATGGAGAACTTGGAACTCCATGGAAAATTAGGGTGCAATCAGCACACAGTTTCATCAAAACAAGATCATGCTTGACAAATCTGTTAGACTTCTTTGAGAAGGTAACGAACCAGTTAGACAAAGGATAGCCATTGAATATGATCTGGATTTCCAGAAGGCCTAGGACAAGTTGCCATACAGGAGTGTTTGACTAGTTCAAAATATAGTGCTTTTATTACATTGAGACAACAAGTTTTTCGCCGAATGTTAGTACTTATCCCTTTTCAGCCCTTCACATTGCAAACACCATCTCTCAGTGAATGGCTAAGCAGCACACCTAATCAGGGGCATATTTATATTTGAATGAAACCTTGAGTTTCGATGAATGGCTCATTTCTAAAATGAAATCCATGAAATAATTTGGATTTGTATGTTGAATTTGGAACACATGTAGTTTATATAACTCAAGTTGTTTTGAGGTGAAAGCTAAGTCAAACATAATTTTGTCTGTGTTCCTAACATATATGGAAACCAATCAGTACGGTAAAGGGGCTTGAGTTAAATTACTGAAATAGTTATATTGGCATATTTTCTGGGTGTCCAGTGGAGAGTACATGTCCTCCTGCCTTCAGAAAAGCTACTGTTTTCTTAAGTTCAGAGAATTCTATCACAGGTTGGCAGACCTAAGGCTTCAGGACCATCATGTGGGATCAGGGATGCTGCTGAGGTTTCCCTATGGTAAATCTTCACACAATACCAGAAAAAAGCATAGAGAAGTCTCTGAATGCTTATTCAGCTGTGACCATAGGATTGCAGCAAAGTTTGGAGCCAATTGGAAACTTGACAGCACTGGCATCTGTGCAATAATGTGGAAAATTGCCCAGGTATGTCCTGTTCACTAAAAGCAAGACAAACTTAAGTCTGGCCAATTATCACCTCAGCAGTATATTCTCAATCATCCGCAACGTGATGAGAGTATTGTTGAAAATTCTATTAAGTAGCACTTACACAGCATTAACTAACTCACTGAAGCTCATTTTGAGCTTTGCCAGGACCACTCTGCTCCAGATCTCCATGGTCCGAATATGAAAGAGCTGAATTCCATAAGTGAGGTTAAGAGTGACCGCCCTTGACATTCTGGCTGTATTTGGCATCAAGGCATGCAAGGTGTTGATGAGAGTCAAAGGAAAGTTCTCTATTGGAGTCCTGCCTAGCATAAAGAGGGATGATTGCGATGGATGAAAACTGATTATCTCCGTCTGAGGTCATTGTTGCAAGGTTCCTCAAGGCAATGTCCAAGGCCTTCGCCACTGAACGTTACTCCAACATAAGGTTAGAGGTGGGGATGTTAGTTGATAATCTCCCATTGTTCATGGCTCTCCAGATACTGAGGAAGTTCATGTTTTTATTTATTCATGGAATGTGTGCATTGCTGGACAAGCCAGCATTAATTGCCTATTACCTAATTGCCCAGAGAGCAGTTAACACACTGTTATGGGTCTGGAGTCGCAAGTAGAACAGTTTCTTTCTCTAAAGGACATCAGTGAACCAGATGGGTTTTCCTGACAATTGACAATGGTTACATGGTGATTATCAGACTCTTAATCTCAGATTTCTTTCATTGAATTCAAATTCCACCTTCTGTCATCGATTCAAACCTAAGTCTCCAGAACATTACCTGGGTCTCTGGATTAGTAGTCTAGTGATAAACCACGAGGACATCAGCTCCCCTTTGTATACATCCAAGACCCTGGACAATATTCAGGTTGGAGCTGAAAAATGGCAAGTAACAATCGTACCACATAAGTGTTAGGCAATAATTATCGCCAACAAACTCTAATTATCGCACTTTGACATTCCACAATCACTCTTTGACTAGAAACTTAACTGGATCGACCTCCTAAATACAGAGACTACAATAGCAGGTCAGAGGAAGGGTGGATAATCACATGATCAGCTGTTCACAATGCTCTACATCAAGCGCTGACTGAGTGACAGCTTTGGGGAACACTCGTGTCTGTCTGCAAAAATGACCTAAGTGTCTGGTTGATTGCCACTTCAACACACCATCTTGTTCCCTGGCCAAAACATTAGCCTTGGATTTGCTGCAGTGCTCCACTCCAAGCTGGAAGAACAGCACCTCATTTTCCACTTGGGGACACTGCAGCCTTCGGAACTTTGTATCAAGTTCAATAATTTTAGGGCCTGAACACCTTCTTCCATGTCCTTTAGCCAACCCCTTCCCCTCATCCCAGGCCTTGTCATGACCTGGGCTTCCTTTAGCACAGCCGATCTATTTTCAACTACTTATGGCCCACATTAGGAACTCCTCTTTCTCCCTGGCTTACCAATAGACATCCCTTTGTCTGCCAAACTGTTTTTCTCTCCTTCTAGACTTCACCTCTACCTATCACTTACTCCTTTAGCCCACCCACCCACTCCCCCTTCCTGCCCCACCACCACCTTTTGCTAACCTTCATTGATTCTGAAGAAGGGTCACTGGGCCCAAAGTGTTAATTTTGCTTTCTGTCCACAGATGCTGCCAAACCTGCTAAGTTTTTTTAGCAGTTTATGTTCTTGCTTTGGGTAATCACATCCTGGCTCCCCGAAATATCTAAAAAGTACAAATCAGGAATACTCTCTACTTCCACTGATGTAACAATCCATTGACACTTGATCAATTTGCCATGTTCTTCAACTGCACCTTGAACCTAAAATCTCTGTCACCCAGAGGGATAAGGGTAGCAGCTGAATGGAATTGTTGCTACCTGCAAGTTCACATTGAAGCTATATACCATCCTGACTTGGAGTCATATCCCCAGTCCTTCCTTGTTGTTAGCTCAAAAGCTTGCAACTCTTTGCCTAATAGCACTGTACACTACTTGGATTTGAGTACTTCAAGAGGGTAGTTTACCTTCACAAAGGAAGTCAGGGCTAGGCAATCAAAGTTGGCCTTTGCAATGATGCTCACATCCCATGGGCAAAGAAAAATTTTAGTGACAGGTCTATCTTTCCAGGTTCTTTTCACAAACTAGCCTGGTCAATCATTAATATTGCCCTAGAGTACAACAGGCCTGTCTGGTGCATGTATCGTATTACCAAGTCTGTTAAAGGATTAACTTTGTTCTGAATTTCCATTAGCAGGCGTGTCTTTCTGAAGCCACGTCAACCTTAAAGATACCCTGCTCAAAACAATAAAGAATACTTAAAAGCCAGATTAGTAGCAATGCTGCAAGTTCAGTAATGGTTAGACCTCCTTAAATGTGAGTTGTATTTAAATGTTGAATATAAAATCGAATAAACTCCACTTCTATTTCTTTTTGAAAGCTGTTTCCTCCATCCTTACATTCTTTTTCGCTTTGCTGTATTACATGCCAAGGCAAAGAACCAGTCAAAAGAGTTAGCAGGGACAACGTTTACAGATTTATCAATCTGCTGTAACACTGAAGTGCAGGAACAAGAGAGTAATAAATGACCATGCATTCCACACATCAAACCTTCAGTGAAGCAGCACTTCAGGCAGATCTTAAAGGCCTCATGCCACTATTTGAGGAAGAGTAGAAAACTGAGGGATTGGCTCACTCCAGAGTGTTAGCATATGGTTCCGAGTAACACCAATGGCTTTGGCTCCTGTTCTGACTGAGGTGGCTTTGGGACTTGTCACCTTCCCCTATCTCTGAGGCTGGCAGGCATTGGCAGTACACCACTGACAGAAACTGCCACAAGAAAAACTGAGGTTGAATCAGCAGTGAGCCCAGGATTAAGTATGACAAATTCTGTCAGTGCCCAGGCCAAAATTTCCTCCTCACTCAACATGAACAAAAAGCAATGAATAGGTCATTCATCACATTACTGTTTGTGGGAATGTATATAAAAATGCCATTGTATTGCTGTTAAAATTAAACAATGATACTGCATGTTGCATATGAGTGATATGGCAGAGCATTTCAGAAGCGCAAGTGCTTTTTAAGTCATTTCACAATGCACACCAGAGAAAGCATGAAAGTGAACTGATTTAAGATCCTACAAGTGTTTTCCTTCTCATTGGAAAAAGCATTAGTTAGTCTCTGAAAACTCATCTGATAGAACAACGAGGATAGTAAATTCACAGCAAGGGGAGTCACAGGGATAAAACTACATCTTACTTATTAGTACTGTACCTTCACTGTATAATATTGTGCTGAATTATGAGTTAGGAACAAAAGATGTACAGAGAGTGGTGAGCCTATAGAATTTTCTGCCACAGGAAACTGTTGAAGCCAAAACATTGAATGCTTTCAAGAGGGGGTTACACGTACGTCTTAGGGCTTAAGGGATGAAAGAGTATGGGGAGAAAGCAGGGAGTGGGTTCTAAGTTGGATAATCAGCCATGATCATAATGAACAGTAGAGTGGAAACTCAGGGCCAAAAGGCCTACTGCTGCTGCTCTATTCCATGTTTCTATGATGTGAAGGTGCCGGTGTTGGCCTGGGATGGACAAAGTTAAAAATCACATGAAGGAGCAGTGCTCTGAAAGCTAGTGCTTCCAAATAAACCTGTTGGACTATAACCTGGTGTTGTGTGATTTTTATCTATATTTCTAGACAACTTGCTTAGTTTGTTTCTGCTACAACATGTATTAAAATTTAATTAACTTTTTTTTATTATTCATTCATGCGACATGGCTGTGTCAGTATTTATTGCCTGTCCCCAGTTGCCCTGGAGACGGTGATTCAGGAGAAATGTTAGGAAGTACCTTTACACAGAAAGGGTGGTAGAGGTTTGGAACTCTCTTCGAAATAGCAGTGGATGCCAGATCAGTTGTCAATCTTAAATCTGAGGGAGATAGATTTTTGATAAGCAAAGGTATTAAGGGACATGGGCCAAATGCAAGTATATGGAGTTAGGCTTACAAACAGGAATATCAACAAACTAAACAGATCTTTGTGAGATCTGCCTGCCATTGCTGAAGAGCAGAAGTAGTATGGAAACGTGAAGAGGTGGCTCAGAGAATTGACAAGCTCAAAGGTGAGCTGAAGCATTTGAGTGGTAAGCACATTGCTGTTGGTGAGTGATGGGCATTTGGAGCATTGAGCAGCGGGAAATGTTACCGAAGAACATTCTTTGACAATACATTAATTGGCATTGCTCACATCAAAGAGGTCATTGAGCCTTTTCCAGAATAGCAGCCAGGTCCTCAGGGCCAGACATCAGGAATTAAGTTCCATGGTCATTTATTCCCATTCTGTTGTAAGGGTGCACTTATTGGCTATATCTCCCTCCCCTTCGCTCCATCTCCATCACTTAGTCTGCCTCCAGAAATATATTAACCTTTCCTCTATTCTGCTGCTCCATTAAAAGTCCTCTGCCATCCAACAAAGCCTTTCAGCGGCTATTGCCAGCTGCTATTGTACTATCTTTGTAATTTTCTCGTGAGACATGAGCATCACTGTCTAGCCAGCATTTATCACCCGTCTCTAGTTGCCATTGAGAAGGTGGTGGTGAGCTGCTTTCTTGAAGTGCTTCAGTCCACCCTGTAGGTCGACACACATTGACTGCCCTTATTGACGGAATGCCATGATTGTGACTCTGCAACAGTGAAGAAACAGAGATATACTTCCATGTCAGGCTGGCGAGTGACTTGCAGGGGAACTTGTCTACTGCTCACTTTGAGAGTAAAGGACAGTATTTAAAAGTGCAAACTAGCTATATATGTCATGTCAGTCACACACACTGACACTACTCAGTGTGCCATCAATTGAGATTTTTAACTTTATTGCATATTGTTGTCATATTGATGTGTAGGGAGGTAGCATCAAAATTTGAATATTACGTGCCTTAACCAAACACAGGGTCATCACTCATTCTCAGATTCAGTCCTCATCAAACCGTTACACCAAGGTACATTTTTCTTCCATTTAGTTACCAATTATAACATAAATGTGGAAGCAGGATACATTTTTAAAAATACAATCTTCATGTTATAAAGGAGGATATGAGCACACATCTACTGAAAAAAAAATTACCGATAATATGATGAAACGAACAGAGAGGGAGGGGTTTGATAGATGAAGAAGTTGAGCTCTTGACTTCCATTTAATAGGTTGCAAGTTCAAGTCCCAAGGCAACCTTTCATTGGCAATAGCTTGTCTCACTTGGGTAAATTCCATCAGTTCCTGTCTAAGACACTAATGAAACACATACAACAGACTTCCAGATGGATGGGGAGGATCAGCATGCATGACAGATGATAACCTGCTAGAAATATGGGGTAGAATGAATGCCTTCTAGAAAACAAGATCACAAAAATTAAGATTGGCAAGCAATCAGTTACAGAACACAGTGCCAGAAATTAAATCTTTTGACTCTGCAATAGGAATGAATTTTAAAGTTAGGCTTTATAAGCTTTTTATAATGCTTTACTTTCAATTGTATTACTTGATGGATTTGTGCAATGTTACAACGTGAGCAACGGTAAAAATAACTTATGCTTGAGTGGCATGATTTTAAATTAGCTCAACCTTAATGAAATTGATTTTAACCTAGAGTGGGTTTCAGGTGGGCAGTGCCACTGCAGAGAGTTGCCACTTGCCAATGCATGAACTGTGGTAACGGACTAATGTCTGGGTAAGTGGCTCAGCACCAGGTTCCAGAGGGGCGGCTGGGAGGGTGTCTGGTAAAGGGGAATATTTGGAGGTGGGAATGAACATGGCAAGACTGTGACTTTCATTTTTGGCCCTGGTGGAATCTTCCTGTTGCTCCTGGCCCCACTGAGAAAAAGAAATTTCGACATTAGCAGTCCGTCTATTCGATCTTCAGACCAGCTGCAGATCTGCTTCTGCCTAGAGCGAAAGGCGCAGAACTTACCCTACTCAGGCCCCAGTTAAAATTGCACCGAGATCCTATTAATATTTTAAGAGCCCAATCTCACATAATTCCTTAAATTTACAAAAAACTGTTATTCATCTGCCAGCTTCATGCAGTAATATTATCAATTTGTATTGCCTGTCCTTCTAGTACCTGCCTTCTGAATCTAAATTTACATCTTCTTTCTTCTTTTCTCTAGATTATTCTGCAAATTTTCCATTTTTATTGATATTCTGTATTTGTAGATGAGCAACAACTTGCATTTATGTAGTGCCCTTTCTGTCACAAAATCAGTAGAAAAACCTTATGAACTTTAGTAATAAGCATTTTTGACATTGAGGCGTAGAAACAGCTATCAGGACAGATGACCGAAAGCTCAGCTAAACAGGTAGGTTTGAGAAGCATCTCAAGGATGCAGAGGCACAGAGATTATATAGGAAACTCCAAAGCTTTGGCTGAAGACGACTGAAAGTAGTGAAAGGATTAAATGTCAGTGATGTGAAAAACACCGGAATTGGAAGAGTACAGAGCATTAGGCCAGTGGGCTGGAGGAGTTTACAGACATAAGACAAGCCCATGAAGAAAGATGAAAACATGTTGAGAATTTCTAGGGATCTGAAACCCTCCAGTTGATTCATACATTGACGTCATGAGATCAGCCATCTCCAGTGTTCACTTGAATCCAAGGTTACATTATCCAAGGTTTTACAATACAGCCCAAGTCAATAATCAATGTCAGCACAGTATCAATTTAGTCTACCAGCCTGACAAAGAATATGAGGAACTTCAAACCAACATTCGGCGCCAGAGTTCATGGTCATCAGTATAGCGCCATGTTGTCAAGCAGATAGCATCCAAACTCAACAGACACGCATTCAACTTGGCTCAGTACTGTTGGGAATACAACGTACAGATTGGCTTTCATGCCTAAGGAAAGATATAGCTGGCTGAGGCAAAGATTGCAATCAAGATTCGTTAGATTGATTCCTGGCATGAGAAGGATGTTGGGTTGAGTCAAATGAGCCATGCAAATGGAGTTTAGAAAACTGAAATGCAATTTGATTGAAACATGTAAACTTCTGTGGACCTTACAAGTTAGATGCTGGGAATTGTTTTCCTATCTAGAACAAAGGGAACGGTGTTTTGGGATTGAGATGTGGAGAAATGTCTTGGCTTGGAAGGTTGTGAATCTTTGGACTCCACTACCAGAGAGCTCTGGAAGCTTAGTTGTTGAGTTGATTAAAGACTGAGATCAACAGATTTTCACACCCTGAGGGAAACAAGGGATACAGGAATTGGAAAAACATGTACAGTGGAATTTGTGAGTTATTCAAGGTCTTGTGAAATAGTAGCAGAGGAAAAAGGCAGCTGTAAAGCTGACTGCTGCACCTACTTTAGAAGGAGTCCATTCAATCCATCATGTCTCTGTTAGATTTGCTTCGGAAAGTGGTATTCACGTAGTCCCCTCCCCCAGTCATTTGCTGTAACCCTACAGTTCTTTCCCCACTTCCCAATTTCAACAGAGTTTCTAACTACTTTTCAGGCGATTCATGATCATAAGGTCCCTCTCATTTGGTTGCCAAATGTGTATTGTATTGTCCTGTGTCACCATAGTCTTTCAAAACCACAGGAATGATCTCTCATTAGAGATAGAGACGACTGGTGGTAGTTTAACCTGAGGGCCACCATTCCTCAGGCGAGGGGAGAGTTGCGAACGACAGTACTTCATGGCAACCTCGGCCAGAGATGGGAATTGAGCCCACACTACTGCTCATCACACTGCTTCGCAAGACAACCATCCAGGCAACTGAGCTAAACCAAACCCCAGTTGCCAAATGCCTCAAATTTGTACCATCTGATTCATGACCTCGCCCTCTATCCCACTGGAAACCATTTCTCCTTATGCCTCATACAACTTTGAACAATTCTATTCATTATTCCTTTAGTTTCGTCTACTTTGAAGGAAACAATATCTTAGCTTCGCTTGTTTATCTACTTAAGAGTCCCTTAACCCAGGTACCATTCTGGCAAATCTCCTCCGCAATATTTTCAAGGTCTTGACATCTTTGCTAAAATACAGTTCTTAGAATTGTATGGAATAGTTAGGTTTCAGTCAATGTCTTATAAAGATTAGCACTGTTTCTTTGCTTACATTTGGGGTAAGTTCTCTAGCACTTTAAGTATAGCAGATGCTTCAGCTAAGCATGTCAAATTCTACATGACGCAATGTGGTTAACCACAAATTCGACTTGTCTTGGAAGCGGTACAGACAAAGTTCACTAGGATTGGTTAGTGCAATAAGAGGATTTTCCTACAATGAGAGGATGATTTCACCAGGCCCATACTACTGGGGCTTGGCTGCCTGAGAGGTAATCTGAAAATACATGATAGGATAGACACTGAACGGTTGTTTCCCCTGTCTGAAGAATAAAGAAAACCTGGGCACAATCTCACATTGAAATGGATGATTTAGGACCAGGAGGATGAGATTCCAGTGGTTGTAAATCTTTAGAATTGGCTACCCAAAGTATTGTGGATGCTCCACAGCTGAGTATATTCAAGGCTGGTCTCCCTGGGAATCAAAGGACACAGGGAACATAAATAGAGTGCAGGCAGAAAACAACCACAATCCTATTGAACGTTGGAATAGGCTGGAGGGTCTAAACAATCCACTCCTACTCTATGTTTTATAACAGAATCTTAGAAGGAGGCCAGTCAGCCCCTCATGTCTGCACTGGTTCAGACTGAATGTATAATTCATCCAGCTCCATTCATAGAACATAGAACGTTACAACGCAGTACAGGACCTTCAGCCTTTGATGTTGCTCTGACCTATGAAACCAATCTGAAGCCCATCTAACCAACACTATGCCATTAACATCCATATGTTTCCCCAATGACCATTTAAATACCCTTAAAGTTGGTGAGTCTACTACTGTTGCAGGCAGGGCATTCCACACCCTTATTAGTCTCTGAGTAAAGAACCTACCTCTGACATCTGTCCGATATCTATCATCCCTCAATTTAAAACTATGTTCCCTCGTGCTAGCATCACCATCCAAGGAAAAGGCTCTCCCTGTCCACCCTATCTAACCCTCTGATTATCTTGTATGTCTCTATTAAGTCACCTCTCAACCTTCTTCTCTCTAACAAAAACAGCCTCAAGTCCCTCAGCCTTTCTTCATAAGACCTTCGCTCCATACCAGGCAACAACCTGGTAAATATCCTCCACAACCTTAGCAGTACTTTCACAACCTTCCTATAATGCGGTGACCAGAACTGTACGTTATTCTCCTGATGTCTAACTCTGCGCATTCATCCCTTCCAGATAACATGAAGATATGCGTTAGGAGGAGTGGGGTTCTCAGCTCTCAGATCTGCACTGTCATTCAATAAAGTCATTGCTGATCTGATGTCTCTTTACATTATCGCCTACTCCTAAAAACACTTCACCCCCACTTTCCTAACAAGAATCTATCTATTAAACAAAACAGAACTGAAAGATCTGAGGATGCTGTAAATCAGAAACAAAAACAGAAATTGCTGGAAAAGCTCAGCAGGTCTGGCAGTGTCTGTGGAGTGAAATCAGAGTTAATGTAGTGCTGAGGAAGGATCATACGACCTGACATGTTAACCCTGAAGAATCTATTGATCTCTGATTTGAGAAATATTCAAAGACTCTGTTTCCATCAGCTTTTGAAGAAGAGAGCTCCAAGTTCCTAAAACTCACTGTCCTCTCTATCTTAAATGAGTAACCCCTGACTTGATAAAAACAAGTGTTGGAAAGCAGAGTCTAGATTAGAGTGGTGCCGGAAAAGAACAGCAGGTCAGGCAGCATCCAAGGAGCAGGAAAATCAACGTTTCAGACAAAAGCCCTTCATCAGGAATGATGAAGGGCTTTTGCCCAAAACATTGATTTTCATGCTCCTTGGATGCTGCCTGACCTGCTGTGCTTTTCCAGCACCACTTTAATCTAACCCCTGATTTGAATACAGTGATGAAGGGCTTTTGCTCGAAACATCGAGTCTCCTGCTCCTCAGATGCTGCCTGACCTGCTATGCTTTTCTGTCATTACTCTTATCTTGACTCTAATCTCCAGCGTCTGCAGTCTTCGCTTTTGCCTTGAATACAGTGACTGCTAATTCTAGATTCTCCCACAAGAATCTCGAATCCTTTCAGTATGCACCTGATTGAGACTGTTCAGCATCTTTTATGTATAATCATGTTGTCTCTTACTTTTCTAAACCCTAGCAGATGCAAGCCTAGCCTGAGCAACGTTTCCTCATAGGGCAATCCACCCAGTCTTGGTAAGAATCCATTAAAACCTTTCTGACCTGCTTCCAACATATTTACATATGTACACCCACCCCCAGTCCTGAAGAAGGGTTACACCCGAAACATTGACTTCTCCACCTCCTGATGCTGCCTGGCTTGCTGGGTTCTTCCTGCTTGCCATCCAACATATTTACATCGTTCATTAAATTTCCTTGGTTCGTCAATGCAGGGTGACAATAGCATAAGGGGCATTCTGACTATGATATCGATCTCGTGATCCCAGATTATTTTCAGGGAACCTGAGCTCAAATCCTGCCATGGGAGATCCTATTCAATAAAGGGGGAATAATCTGGAGTTAAGATTATAATGATGACCATGAAAATATTGTGACCACTGGGGGAACCCCCACTTGGTTCACTAAGACGTTTTAGGGGAGGAAACTAACATGGACTGGCCTACATGTGACTCCAGACCCACAGCAATGTGGTTGACTCTTGACTGCCCTCTGGCCAACTAGGAATGCTAATAAATAAACAAATGCTACCTTAGCCAGCAACACCCGCATCCTGTGACAGAATGTTAAACAAAAAAGTGAAAAATACGTCAAGCCTGAAGAAAGTCAGTTTATTTCCCTTCATCAGTGCTGAGAAATGTGATGGCTCTTATCCAATACATGAGTGATCTTGTGTGAAGGAGTTGTCCTGCAAATGAGTGAAAGCGACAAAAACAGGAATTGCTGGAGAAACTCAGCAGGCCTGGCAGTATAAGGCCTTAAGATTTAGGAGCAGAACTGGCCCATCAGGTCTGATCTATCATTCAATCATGTTTCTCAACCCCATTCTCCTGCCTTCTCCCTATCACCCTTGATCCTTTTATCAATCAAGAACTTATCTATCTTTGTCTTAAATACACTCAGTGGCTTGGTCTCTACAGCTTTGTGTGGTAATGAGTTCCACAGACTCACCACACTCTGGCTGAAGAAATTTCCCCCTCATCTCAGCTCGAAAGGGTTGTCCCTTCACTCTGGGGCTGCGCCCTCTGGTCCTAGTCTCTCCTACTAATTGAAATGCCTTCTCCGTGTTGGCTCTATCCAGGCCTCTCAGTATTCTGTAAGTTTCAAAGAGATTCCCCCCTCACCCTTCTAAACTCCATTGAGTACAGACCCAGAGTCCACAATCGCTCCACATATGACTAGCTTTTCATTCCCAGGAAAATTCTTGTAATCTTCCGTTAGACCCCCACAACTGCAGCACATCCTTCCTTAGATATGGGACCAAAACTGCTCACAAGATTCCAGATGCAGTCAGAACAGATATTTGTACAGCCTCAGCAGTACATCCCCCTGTTCTTGTATTTCACCCCGCTTGAAACAAATCCTAACATTGCATTTGCCTTCCTAACTGCCAAACGAACTTGTGCGTTAATCTGAAGAGAAACCCTGAATGAGGACTCCCAAATTCCTTCATGCTTCAGACTTCTGAAACCTTTCCCCATTTATAAGACAGTGTATGCCTCTTCTTCCTACTAAAGTGCATAACCTCACACTTTCCCACATTGTATTCCATCTGTCACTTCTTCGCCCACTCACCTAGCCTGTCCAAGTCTTTCTGTAGCCTCCCTGCTTCCTCAGTACTACCTATCTTTGTGTCATCTGAAAACTTAGCAACAATGCCCTCAGTTCCTTCATCCAGATCGTTAATGAAAACGTGAATAGTTGTGGTCCGAACAACGACTCCTGTGGAATTCTACTAGTCACCAGTTACTATCTAAGGCCTGCTTTCTGTCATTCCTCTATCCATGCAAGTACCTTGCCCCTAACACCATTGGCTCTATTGTTATTTAGCAACTTCCTATATAGCACCTTATCAAAGCCCTTCTAGAAACTGAAATAGATCAAGTCCTCTGGCTCTCCTGTTTTTAACTTGTTTATTATCTTGTCAAAGAATTCTAACAGATTTGTCAGGTGTGATCTCCCCTAGATGAAACCATGCTGACTCTGTCCTATTTTACAATATTGTCCACAATCTCAACCTTAATAATCAAAGAACAAAGAACATTACAGCACAGGATAATAATCAAAGAACAAAGAACATTACAGCACAGGAACAGGCCCTTTGGCCTACCAGGTCTGCGCTGATCCAGATCCTCTATCTAAACCTGCCGCCTATTTTCTAAGGATCTGTATCCCTCTGCTCCCTGACCATTCATGTATCTGTCTAGATACAGCTTAAATTGACTATGTAATCTTATTAATGACTGAGGTCAGGCTAATCAGCCTATAGATTCCTGCCTTCTGCCTCTTTCTCTTCTTAAATAGGAGTGTTACAGGAGCTCTTTTCTCCCCAGCCCTCTGGCACCCTCCTTGACTCCAGTGATTCGTGAAAGATCACCAGCAATGCCCTTACAATCTCCTCAGCTATCGTCTTCAGGACTCTGGGGTGTAGTCCATTTGGTCAAGGTGAATTATCCACCTTCAGACCTTTCAGCTTCCCCAGCACCTTCTCCTTAGTGATGACCACAACATTTACCTCTGACTCCTGATACTCATGAAGTTCTGGGATGTTGCTACTCTCTTCCACCATGATGACTGAGGCAAAGTACCTATTCAGTTCGTCTGCCATTTCTTTGTTTCCTATCACTACTTCTAGTACCTCATTTTCCAGCAGTCCAATGTCCATTACTGCCTCTCTCTTACCTCCTGATATCTAAACAAAAACTTACAATTATTTTTATATTACTAACGAGCTTATTCTCAAATTTCATCTTCTTCCCCCTTATTGCTTCTTGCAATATCCTCTGCTGGTTTTGAAAGGCTTCCTAATCTTCTCGTTTTTCACTAATCTTCACCACATTGGATGACTTTTCTTTTGCTCTTATGCTGTCCTTGACTTCCCTTATCAGTCACGGTTGCCTCGTCCTCTCCTTATTCTGGATCAATGGTGCTGGAAGAGCACAGCAATTCAGGCAGCATCGAGGAGCTCAATGCTGCCTGAATTGCTGTGCTCTTCCAGCACCATTGATCCAGAATCTGGTTTCCATCATCTGCAGTCATTGTTTTTACCTCATTTTTACCTCATCCTCTCTTTAGTATGTTTCTTCCTTCTTGATAGGAATTTCTGTTGTGCCTCTCGAATTACCCCCAGAAACTCCTGGCATTGTTGCTTCACTGTCTTCCCTGCTAGGCTCGCCTTCCAACCAACTCTGACTAGTTCCTCCCTCATGTCTTTGTAGTTTCCTTTACTCAGTTGTAACACCATTACATCTGATTCCAGCTTCTCCCTCTTAGACTGCAGGGTGAATTCTATCATACCATGGTCACTGCTCCCTAGGGATTCCTCCACCTTAAGCTCCCTGATCAAATCTGCCTCATTACACATCATCCAATCCTGAATTGCCTGTGCCTGAGTGGGATCTGCCACAAACTTCTCCTATTCAGCCTCTCCCATTAGCTCAAGCCCCCCAACCCTGATTCCTGATGAAGGGCTTATGCCCGAAACGTTGATTCTCCTGCTCCTCAGATGCTGCCTGACTGGCTGTGCTTTTCCAGCACCACACTCTTGACCCCAACCCTGGCAACATCCTTGTAAATCCTTTCTGAACCTTTTCAAGTTTCACAACATCATTCCAGTAGGAGGGAAGCAAGAACTGCACGCAAAATTCGAAAAGTGGCCAAACCAATGTCCTGTACAGCCGCAACGTCACCTCCCAACATCTCACATAAACAAGCTGAAAAAAGTCTTCAACCTATTGGCAATTACAAAGACTGAGGCCCATGTACACCTGACCTCCTGGTCCCTAACCTGTCTCAATCACAGTCACACCATCGTTTCTGTGACCAGAGATCTAATTAGAATATTCGAAGGAGTTGTGACACCCTGCGAACAATGAGATGACGACCCAGTGGTATTGTTACTGGACCACTACTGCAGACACCCAAGTAATATTCCACAGACCCAGGTTCAAATCCCCCATGGCAGTTAGTGGAATTTGAATTTAATAAAACCCTGGAATTCAGAGTTTAATGATGACCATGAAATCATTGCTAATTGTTGGGGAAAAATACACTAACAGGAGGTGGGAAGAACATAGCAAGGCAGACAGCATCAGGAGGTGGAGAAGTCAACATTTCAGGAGTAACTGTTCTTCAGGACTGGGGCTGGAGTAAGAAGAGCTCAAGATAAAGAGGGGGTGGCGGAGGGTTTTGGGTGGGGAGAGGGGCAGCATGGTAAAGTAGTGATAGGTAAACACAGGTAGAGGGTACGGCCTGCTTTATTGATGGGAGGAATGAATCCATTTGGTGGCTGGAAGGGTTAATAAGTAGAATGAAAGGGAGGAGGAGGGGCTGGACAGGGAGTCAGGTGGATAGGAAGGGAGGTTATTTGAAACTGGAAGTTTTCCAGGCGGAAGATGAGGTGTTGTACCTCAGTGAGTCGTTCCCTAAGTTTACGTTTGGTCTCACTGATGTAGAGAAGACCACATTGGAAGCACCGGATACAGTAAACTCAGTTGGAGGAGAGGTAGGTGAACCTCTATCTCACCTGGAAGGACTGTTTGGGGCCCTGGATGGAGATAAGGGGGGTGGTGTGCTGGCAGGTTTTGTACCTTTTACAGTTGCAGGGGAAGGAACCCGGGGCTTCAGCAGGGAGTATGGCATGAACCAAGGAATGATGAAGGGAGCGGTCCTTGCAGAAGGCAGAAACACCCACCAGCTACACTTATGTTCTTTCAGGAAGGAAGCTACTGTCAGGTCTTCACATGACTCCAGACCCACAGGATTATGGTTGATTCTTAACAGTATTTAACTTAACAATTAGGGATGGGAAATTAATGCTGGTCTGGTCAGTGACACCCACGTCCGAAGAACAAAAATGAAAAAACTTCCTGAATAAAGTGGCCAGTAAACATTCCTCTCCTGGATACATCACAGTGTCTGTAGTTCACCCTCCAACCTATAAACTCTGAACTGAAGCTGATCAAGCTATGGCAGATATGTTTACCCTGGATCACCTGGGCATCCAGGAACTCCCACTTGTTCTTTATTCACTTGTGGGATTTGAGCAATGCTGACTTGGCCAGCATTTATTGCCTTGTCCCTAGTTGCTCTTGGGAAATGGTGGTGCCTTCTTGAACTGCTCCTGTCCACATGCTATAGGTAGACCCACAATGCTACTCGGGAGGGAATACCAGGGACATCCTGCAAATACATCTCCCAATTTCATTGTGCTTGAATTAAGTAATGTATTTAGTATTTGGTTAATTAACTTTTAAATAAATTAATATCCCTTCTCGCCACGACTCACTGTACTAATTAATATCTTAGAATTCAATAAATTTTACCACTTAAGAATTATATAAATAATGGAAACATTAGATTCTTACTTCCCTTTTGCAATAGGCTTGAGGTTTCCATGATGCTGCTAATTGCCTGTCTTGGGGTCCACTGATTGCTGTTCTATTTTGAATTCCCATTTGAATGCTTCGATTGAATTTGTTCCCACCATAGGCTCAAGCAGTGCACTGTTGACCTTGACCACACACTGCATGATAAAAGATTTCCCTCATGCTGATTTTGTTTCTTTTGCCAAATAATATAAATCTATGCCCTCTCATTTACAAGCGTGGGCAGTTTTTCCTTATCTATTCTCTGTCCATCATTGTGAATGCCTCCATCCAACCTCATCTCAGGCCTCTCTTTGTCAAGGAAGCTCCTCATGCCCGGGAATGTGTTAATAGATTCTGATTCAATCTACCTGCACTCATTAATTATTTGTTTCATTTATCCAGACTGCATTGGAGTGGAGCATCCCACTGCATACACTGCTCTTCACAAATATTCACAGAACTTTAGATAATTTTGTCCATACTATTGCTGGAAATACAATTTAATACAATGAAGGCAAGAAAAGGCTTCTTGGATGTTGATGAACAATTGAACACACATTCCGTGAACAAATGAATGTAAAGGTTTGGAAAATAAACAAAGGATGAGAAGATTGAAGTGGACAAGATGAATTAATTATGTCAATGCTGGAACGGAGTAGGAAATATTAGATTAAGAAAAGAAGTTTATTTACTTTTAATTTTAAATCTGATTTTAAATTTTAAATACTTTTTTTTCAGCAAAGGTATTAAGGGACAAATGCAGATATATAGAGTTCGGTCACTAAACAACCATGATCTCATTGAACAGTGGAACAGGATTGTGGTTTGAATGGCCTACTCCTGTTCTTCTGTTTCTGTGTAAACAGGACGTTTCTTTAAAGACTGACAAATGTTAGATCTCCAACTTAAAATAACAGCTCTCCACCACCTTCATGACGTCAACTAGAGATAGGCATTAAATGCTGGCCAGCCAGCGAAGCCCGCATCCCACAAATGAAATAAAATAAAAAGTACATAAGTCCATGCAAGTCACATTTCCAATTGTACACTTTCCTGGTAAGGTTAACAAGGAATGCCAGGAGAGAATACTTACACTGTTAATTATGGATGTACTTCAAATTCTGCATAAAACCTACTTCTTCCACCGTACCTTTGATCATGCAGCTTAAAGTCTCCTCTCAGAGCTTGCTGTCAGCTCTGTAAAGCATCTTGGAATATTTCACTTTATTTAAAGGGACTATTATTATCAATAAAAGTTTTTTTGATTAAAGTTTTGCAGCATGTTAGTGGGCAATTAATCTGCAAATGCTGAAACCTCATGAAAATTACGGAGACATTAAGGGTGAGATGCAGTTTTCGCAAAACTCGTGCTGAAATGTTGCAAATCATCCGACAAATTGGGGCAATTTGCAATTGACAGGGTGTATCTTTTTCACCATTGGCTCATTTGCATGCACAGTTCATACACCATTATTTTTTCTCAGCAAATTCTGGCAATTATTTTGACAAGAGTCAGAGAGTGATAGAAATGTACAACACAGAAACAGACCCTTCAGTCCAACTTGTCCAGCTCGACCAGATATCCTAATCTAATCTAGTCCCATTTGGACAATGTTCCCCTAAACCCTTCCTATTCATAAACCCATCCAGATGCCTTTTAAATGCTGCAATTGTACCAGCCTCCACCAGTTCCTCTGGCAGCTCATTCCATACACGCACCACCCTCTGTGCTGTGGTTCTGTTCGCCGAGCTGGAAGTTTTTGTTGCAAACGTTTCGTCCCCTGGCTAGGCGACATCATCAGTGCTTGGGAGCCTCCTGCGAAGCGCTTCTTTGATGTTTCCTCCGGTGTTTATAGTGGTCTGTCCCTGCCGCTTCCGGTTGTCAGTTTCAGCTGTCTGCTGTAGTGGTTGGTATATATACTAACCACTACAGCGGACAGCTGAAACTGAAAACCGGAAGTGGCAGGGACAGACCACTATAAACACCGGAGGAAACATCAAAGAAGCGCTTCGCAGGAGGCTCTCAAGCACTGATGATGTCGCCTAGCCAGAGGACGAAACGTTTGCAACAAAAACTTCCAGCTCGGCGAACAGAACCACAACAACGAGCACCCGAGCTACAAATCTTCGCACAAACTTTGACCACCCTCTGTGTCAAAAGGTTGCCCCTGAGGTCCCTTTTAAATTTTTCGCCTCTCACCCTCAACCTATGTCCTCTAGATCTGGACTCCCCCATCCCAGGGAAAACACCTTGTGTATTTATCCATGCCCTCATGAGATTATAAACCTCTATAAGGTGATCCCTCAGCCTCCAACTCTCCAGGGAAAACAGCCCCAACCTGTTCAGCCTCTCCCTGTAGCTCAAATCCTCCAACCCTGACAACATCCTTGTAAATCTTTTCTGAATCCTTTCAAGTTTCATAACACCTTTCCTATAAGAGGGAGACTAGAATTGCACACAATATTCCAAAAGTGGCCTAACCAATGTCCTGTACAGCTGCAACATGACCACCCAACTCCTGTACTCAGTGCTCTGACCAATAAACGAAAGCATACCAAACGCCTTCTTCACTATCCTATCTACCTGCAACTCCACTTTCAAGGGACTATGAACTTGCACTCTAAGGTCTCTTTATTCAGCGACACTCCCCAGGTGTATAAATCCATTAAGTGTATAAATCCTGCCCTGATTTGCCTTTTCAAAATGTAGCACTTCACATTTATCTAAATTAAACTCCATCTGCCACTCCTCAGCCCATTGGTTCATCTGATCAAGGTCCTGTTGTAATCTGAGGTAACCCTCTTCACTATCCACTACACCTTCAATTTTGATGTCATCTGCAAACTTACTAATTATTACCTCCTATTATTCACAATCAAATCATTTATATAAATGACAAAAAACAGTGGTCTCTGCACTGATCCTTGTGGCACACCACTGGTCACAGGCCTCCAGTCTGAAAAAACAACCCTCCACCACCACCCTCTGTTTTCTACCTTGGAGCCAGTTCTGTATCCAAATGGTTACTAGTTCTCCCTGTATTCCATGAGATCCAACCTTGCAAACAGTCTACCATGAGAAACCTGGTCGAATGCTTTACTGAAGTCCACATAGATCACATCCACCACTCTGCCCTCATCAATCCTCTTCATTTGTTCTTCAAAAAAAACTCAAGCAGGTTAGTGAGACATGATTTCCCGTGCTCAAACCCATGTTGACTATCCTTAATCAGTCCTTGCCTTTCAAAATATATGTACATCCTGTCGCTCAGGATTCCTTCCAACAACCTGCCCATCACCAATATCTGGCTCACCGGTCTATAGTTCCCTGGCTTTTCCTTAACACCTTTCTAAAAAAGTGGCACCACATTAGCCAACCTTCAGTCTTCCTGCACCTCATCCATGACTATCGATGATACAAATATCTCAGCAAGGGGCCCAGCAATCACTTCCCTAGCTTCCCACAGAGTTCTAGGCTACACCTGATCTGATCCTGGGGATGTATCCACCTTTAAGATATCCAGCACCTCCTCCTCTGTAATATGGACATTTTTCAAGATGTCACCATCTATTTCCCTACATTCTATATCTTTCAAATCCTTCTCCACAGTAAACACTGATGCAAAATACTAATTTAGTATCTCCACCATCTCTTCTGGCTCCACACAGAGGCTGCCTTGCTGATCTTTGAGGGGCCTTTTCTCTCCCTAGATATCCTTTTGTCCTTAATGTATTTATATAATCCCTTTGGACTCTCCTTAACCCTATTTGCCAAAGCCATTTCATGTCCCGTATTTGCCCTCCTGATTTTCCTCTTAAATGTACTCCTACTGCCTTCATACTCTTCTAAGGATTCACTCAATCTCTGCTGTCTATACCTGGCATACGCTTCACATTTTTTTCTTAACCAAAACCTCAATTTCTCCAGTCATCCAGCATTCCCAACACCTACCAGCCTTGCCCTTCACCCTAACAGGAATGTACTGTCTCTGGACTCTTGTTCTCTCATTTTTGGCTTCCCATTTTTTAGATGTCCCTTTACCTGCAAACATCTGCCCCCAATCAACTTTGAAAGTTCTGGCCCAATACCCTCAATATTGATCCTCCTACAATTTACAACTTCAACTAAAGTATACACAGGGTATGGGTTTCATGTAGGAGACGTACCAGCTTACAAACTGGTGAGAGTCCCATGTCAACTGTTTTTGTGAAGACCTGCCATATTACTGCCAATCACACAACTAAATGGGCAGTGATGGACCTTCTAAAGGATATAGGGACCCAGAGGCAAAGATCCCACCTGCTGATAGCTACCAGAAAAACCAAAGACTAGTTAATCATCATTGCTCAGCAGCACTACTGCAGAATGGTGGCCAATGCCGATAATATTCCCAGCTGAGACCAAGACTGCTGAAGGCTTTGGGCACAGGAGTACCACCAGAGGGTGGGGGTCATGGAGAACCTAGATGAGGTTTTGTTTCAATTCATTCAAAGGATGAGGGTGCCGCTAGCCAAGCCAGCATTTATTGTCCATCCCTAATTGCCCAGAGGCCAGTTAAGAATCAACCACATTGCTGTGGCTCTGGAGTCACGTGTCGGCCAGACCAAGTAAGGATGGCAGTTTTCACCCCTAAAGGGAACCAGATGGGTTTTTCAAATAATCGATAATGGATTCATGGTTATCATTAGACTCTTAATTCTAGATTTTGCTGAGTTCAAAGTACACCATTTGCCATGGTGGGATTCAAACTCATTTCCCCAGATCATTACCTGGGTCTCTGGATTAACAGCTGAAAATGTGTTGCTGGAAAAGC
>NC_057719.1:14590842-14601859 GCF_004010195.1 Chiloscyllium plagiosum
CTTATGCCCGAAACGTCGATTCTCCTGTTCCCTGGATGCTGCCTGACCTGCTGTGCTTTTCAAGCAACACATTTTCAGCTCTGATCTCCAGCATCTGCAGACCTCACTTTCTCCTTCTTTGGATTAACAGTCTAGCGATAATGCCACTAGGCCAGTGACCAGGCACTGAGTGCCTCCGAAATGGGGAACCACCCCCTCGAAACTCAACAGTAAATCGATGAAGATTTGCTATTCAGAATTCTTGTATGGTGCGTTTTTAACTGGGTAAATATTAGTGGTGATGGGAGAGCCCTTAAATAGACCAGAAATTGCATAACTGGGGCAGAAGGAGGAAAGTGGATGGTGCTGAGCCTTCACTCTAATGCCTTATAAACTGCGGCCTGTCATCAAACTCCGCACAGCAGAGATTAAGTTTCACCCAGAGTTAATATTTGTTTCCAACAAGTGCCTCTGAGAGGTGGAAGACTGCTGCTTTCAATCTGGTAATTTGCAACAGCAAGAACAGATATGTACAGACTGAAAACTAGAACATCCACTCATGATCAGGTTAAAGGGTGCTGGCACATTGATCATTGGGACATAGCCAAGAGACAATGAGAAAGAATGAGAGGAATGGAAGGACAGCATGGAGTAGAGGCAAAGAAACAAAGAGAGAATGTGATAGTGTCCAAGGAAAGATGAAGGCAGACTGGGGGGAAAGTAATCTTCAAAGGTTAGGTTGATGAGGGAGAATGTAAATGTTAAAGTAAAAAGTATGGAAGCGAAGGAAATCTGTGAAACAACAGGCGGCTTTTTTTTTTTTAATATGAGCTCAAAAATAATATATCATGTAATTGATAGCCACTTCCAATTGGAATGATAATTAAATAAGTTTGGTTGCAGGTTCTGAATGAATATGTTGAAGTATTTTATCGATAAGTTTTTTTAACACATCGATTTCTTATATTGGGCACGTTATGAATAGGGAATTATAAATTCCAGCTATTGAAAAAGAAATATTTTGGATGGTTCTGATTCAATTGGCTCCTCTACTTCTTGATAGGCTTTCCTGACTGATCATACAAGTTTAATTCTTTGCTCCTGTGTTTCTTTGAGCCAATTTGCAATTGGAAAAATATGATGTATGGAGTGTGCTGCCAGAAATAAGTATGATACATCGAATTTGCAAGACTGTTAATACAGTGTTGATTTTATATATCGCCACATGTGGGTGTGTGTCACAGGTTTTAAGTCATAATTTGCGTGCCACATTTATACACATATATATTTCATACTTCACATCCGTGAACTGACAAATTACAACTGAATAAATAGGCCACATACCGATCAAAAGATTACAACATTATGTAATCCTCAAACAGGATCAGACAGAATAGATACAGGAAGGATGTTCCCAATGACTGGAGAATCCAGAACCATGGCTCAGAGTTGAAGGATATGGGTTAGACCTTTTAAGACTAACATGAAGAAAGTTTTCTTCACCTCGAGAGTGTGGTGAGCCTGTGGAATTCTCTGTACAGAAAGTGGTTGAGGTCAAAACATTGAGGACTTTCAAGAAAGATGTAGGTATAGATATAAAATTATAGAGTCATTGGAATCCAAATGTCTTTCAAATGTTTTAACTGTACCACTATCTTCTGTAGCAGTTCATTCCACACACTAGCTGTGTAAAAAGGTTCTCCCTCATGTCATTTTTAAATCTTTCTCTTCTCACCTTAAAAATATTCCCCGTAGTTTTGAATTCCACCAAATTAGGGAAAAGACCTTTGTGATTCACTTTATCTCCACCCGTTATGATTTTATAACATTCTGTAAAGTTACTCGTCAACCTCCTACATGCCAGTGAGAAAAGTCCCAGCCTATACAGCCTCTCCATATAACTTTAACTCTCCATTCCCACAACATCCTGGTAAATCTTTTTTTAACCCTTTCCAGTTTAGTATATCCTTCCTGTAGCAGGGCAACCAGAACTATGTCCAGAAGAGGCCTCACCAACGTCCTGTACAACCTCAACATAATGTCCCAATTCCTATATTCAGTTCTTTGGATTTAAGAGATCAAAGGGTATGAAGTGATAATGGGAACAGGACATTATGTTGGATGAGCCGTCATTATTATATCGAATGGTAGAGGAAGCTCGAAGGGCTGAGTAGCCAACTCCTACTTCTATATTCTATATCACTATGTTTCTGTAGCAACACTGCCCTGCTTTTATAATTCATACCCTCACCAGGAAGTATCAACATTTTGATTGTCTTTCTCATTACTTGCTGTACCTGCATACTCACTTTTAGCGATTCAGGTATTAGGATACACTGGTCCTTCTGAGACATAAAGTTTTGCAATCTCTCCCCATTCATATGACATACTGCTTTTTGATTTCTCCTGACAAAGTGGACAAGTTCACATTTCTGGTTCACATGTGAAATGACCTGCCAGAGGATGTTGTAGATGCAGGTACAGTTACAAAATTTGAAATACATTTGGACAGGTGCATGAATTGGAAAGGTTTAGAGTGGTATGGGCCAAATATAGGCAAATAGGGCTAGCTTAGTTTGGGAAACTTAGTTGGCATGGACTGGTTGGAGTGAAGGATCTGTTTCAGTGCTTTAGGACACTATGACTCTGACTCTATCAATGATTTTCTAAAACAAATATAGCAATCAGCAAAAACAACCAATACATACCGAAGAAAAGGAAAACCTATGAACTTTTTATTAAATCCTCAGCAAGGTGATAGAGATTGTTGTTAGGGAATTTTCATCACCTGAAATCAGCATCAACTACTGTCAGGTAAGTACAGTATTTGGAGAAGGAGACAGAGAATAAAAGTTGCTCAGTTCTGCCCTAACCATTTGCTTCCTAGTGACATGGCTGCAAGGACATCAGGGCTGGGAATTAAATATCCAAAGATGCATGCCCTATTGAAAGAACAGGCAGATGGGCATGGGGGCAGGATTGCATTGTTAGTAATGAATTAAATTAAATTGATAGCCAGAAGTGATATCGAGTCTGTTTGGGTAGAGTGGAGGGGCTGCAAAGGATAAGGGAGGACAATAATGGGAGTTGTATACAGGCCTCCTAATCAGGATGTAGGGAAGAAAATAAAACAGGAGACAGAAAACGGAACTAAGAAAGGCACTATTACAATAATCATGGTGGGGTCTTCAATATAGAAATGGACTAGGAAAATCAGGTTGATAGTGGATCTCCAAGAAAAGGAATTCACAGAATGTCTACGGGATTTATTTTTGGATCAGCTTGAGGTATAGCCAACAAAGGAACAGCTAATTCAGAATTTGATGGTGTGTAGTGAGGCAAACTTGACTAGGGAGCTTAAGGTGAAAGAACCCCTTGGGGCAGTGAACATAATATGACAGAATTTAACTTGCAGTTTGAGAGGAAGAAGTTGGAATCAGGTGTAACGCATTACAATTGAATAAAGAGAACTACACAGCCTCACAGTAGGTGTACAGCCTTTTATAATTGAGATGATAAGGAATTCTTTCAGCCAGAGGGTGGTGAATCTTTGGAACTCATTGCCACAGACAGCTGTGAAGGCCAAGTCATTGAGTGTACTTAAGACAGAGATAGACAGATTATTGATTGTTAAGAGGTTTGAGGATTACAAGGAGGAGCCTGGAGAATGGGATTGAGAAATATATTAGAATTAGAATTAGATTTTTATTGTCTCATGTACTCAAACATAGAAGTACATGAGTACAGTGGAAAGTGTACAATCCTGCCATTCCCTGCACAATCTTAGGTAAAAAGGTACCTAGGTATAAAATCTTAAGTACAAAGTATAACAATAAAGAAACATTAACATTACTGTCCCTCTTAGTACAAAATAGAAAAATAAAGAAGTAAAGTTAAAAGTTAAACATTAATGTCTTACTTTGTATTAAGTAGAAAAATAAAGAATTAAAGTTAAAAGTTCAACAGTCTTTCTTATGTGCTTAGCCCTGCTGGGCTTGCACTCCCTACAAGTGCTCGATCTCCACCACTTTGGCCCCATCTCCAGGAGACCTCGGGCTGCCTGCTCTCATCAGTGCAAATACCAGGCAGACCTCCCTCACCAATGTGTTGGGCTCACTCCTCTGATGTTGGAATCAATCTCCGACTGTCAAAGTCCCAATCCAGGCATGATCGGCCATGATCAAATAGTGGAGTGGACTCAGTGGGCTGAATGGCCTAATTCTGCTCCTATAATCTATTGGTCTTAGAATAGAATCCCTACAATGGGATTTTGGAAACTGCACAATGTATTCCAGATATGACCCATCCAATGCCCATTTGGCCTATGTATAACTACAATAAGACTTCTTTAAATGTTACACTCCAAAGCCTTTTTTGGTAGCATAAGCGTACACACCATTTGCCTTCCTGACTGTTTGCTGTACTTGCATGCAACTTTCTATGATTCTTGCTGAAATGCATCCAAGCTCATCTACGGAATTATTTCCTAAACTCTCACCATTCGGAAAAATACTCTGCAACAGTCCAAAGCTCATGCTCCATCGAATCATTGACCGTCATCACATCTCAAACATATACATTTGATAGCTTTTCATCAAATGTTTGTATGGGGCAAGGACACAACCATAAAAGATAGTCTTTTAAATTGATCTTCTTTCGAGTTCAGCTCCACTCTGCCCCAGTCAGATTTCCTGGTGTCAACCAGTGAGAGTTGTCAAGCTTGAGAAGCCGTGTTGACCCAGTTATGTTGCACCTTTAACATTGCAAGCTTTTGACAACAACATAGAGTCATAGAGATACACAGCGTAGGAACAGGACCTTTGGTCCAACTTGTCCACACCAACCAGGCATCCTAAACTGAACTTGTCCCATTTGCCTGCATTCGGCAAATGATCCTCTAAAACTTTCCTGTCAAAATGTCTTTTAAATGTCATAATTGTACCTGCCTCTACCATTTACTGAGACAGCTCATTACATACACACACCACCAAGCCCAACTACATGCAATTGAGATATCTCATGAGCAGGTCAACAATTAGGGGCTTCACTCCAAACATCTTAAGCATTTGCATAAACAAGTATCTTGATGATGAGAGAGCCTCGAAGAATTGAAGAAGTTTGTACTTATTAGAGCTTCAAGGATGAAACCTATCCTGCTAAGTTCATGCCTCATATATGAAGTTAGATATGTGAATGTGCAATTTCCTGTTTATGCCCAATAAGATTGTGCCTTTGAACATAATTTCAGAAACATGCCAAGCTAAGAAATATAAAATAGGTTCCTAACCATGAAGGTTAGGAAAGCCAACCAATCTGCAAAGCTCTGCTAACTTCATAGCAAAGCTTTAGTCTGACATTGGAAAACTGAATTATTGCCTCCTGTTCCCGTGGCCAACTTTCTAAAATCTCTGAGCATACTGAGAAAATTCTGCCTGAAATCCATTACTAGTCTACTGACATATTCCCTTTGCTTTTAGTTGCCTAGTATATATGTGGATTAATATCCAGCAGCATTTTTGCATTAACCCTTTCTTATATGACCCTCCACTTTCCTGATTTATACTCAGTCTAATATTAGAATAGTAGTAAAATATGGGCCATCAACTTTCAACTTGCATCATCTGAATGTTAATATTTAGGACTTAAGACAATAAGCCATCAAATTCAGCCAAACTCAACATGTGAAAAGCAAAGGCAATCTGAGCTAAAACGAACATTTTCTCAATCAGGCATTGTAACTCAGTCATGCATGTAGAAACCTCAATTGTTACTTTTGATTTCCAAACGTCTGGAAGTTTCACATACTGAAATGAAAATCATATCCATATAAAAGAACAATGATGCCAGACATGGGAACACACAAGTGACGTGTATTTCAGGAAAACAGTTTTTTGTGAAAGGGGAAGAAATAACATGGATTGGTAACACAAGAACTGAAATCAATCTCCCTGTTTCATGTCCAATGACTCAAAAGCTGGTCCTGGTGATAAAACAGAGGAACTGAGAATTCTGCAATCCTTACTACTGCTAAGGATACCAGACATTAACTAAATAGCAGTGGTCTCGGGTTCAGTTATAACAATAAGGACTCGTAAGCACTTTTGAAACTTTGCGTTCTAGAACTTCCTGCAAAGGTAGACAGTGTTTTCTTTTAAAATATTTTACCTGAGTTTATCTGTTATATATTACATTTTATTATTTTTCTCAAAATAAGTAAATAATAAAATTCCACTTCATTTCATTCAAGAAAACTTTGCATTTGACAGCTTAGTTTTGATTAGTATTATATTTCAATAGAAATCTGACATAGATGTATGCTATAAGAAAAATGTTTGACTGAGGTGTTTGAAAGAGATCTGATTTACCCCTCGTCACCTGGTTCTGGAACTATACAACAACAACTGTTGAAGAACTACGACAAGTCGCATTAATATTTTCTGCCCCTTGCTGTTTCTTTGCTCCACAGAAAAACCATTTGGTTCTTGATTTTCTGATCTGAAATTCTTTATCTCTAAAGTCTTTATCCTATTCTTTATTATCAGGGCTATTCCTCCTTCATTTCTGCTCTTTCCACTTCTTTTAATTGCTAAATTTCATAAAATATTTAGTGGGCATTTTGCAAACACATCTGTAACGATAATCACATTAAACCTATTCATTTCTGAGCCAGTAGCTTCTCTAAGTTGTTGTGATTTTGAATATAGCCCCTTTAGCATGGACTGTTACTGATATTGTTTTGTGAAATTACTTTAGTCATTAATACCTTTTAATCTCACTGTCCCTCCTTGATCCACATACTTCCTTCGCAGCTTTCATAGTTATCCTTTTCCTGATCTTCCAGCTGCTTATTTCACCAGGGAACTGGTAAGAGCCCAGTTTAACTGGAGCCCATTTCCACAGAACAGCTCTCCCTCACCCCCAGTGCTTCTGGTCAGTGGCACATGAAACTACTGCCTCCCACATCAATCCTTTAGCCACACATTCATGTTCCAATCCGCTTTTTTTTTCCCTCTCTGTCAATGGGCACACAGCTAAAGTATCAATTCTGGGATTAGAAATTTTGAGTGCTACTTTACAATTTAACATCCTTCCCAATCTATCGATGTTGGTGATCCTTTCAAGAGCCACAACTGGATCCAATCCTCTTTCACTCCAGACTGTTCTCCAAACACAAAGAGAGGCTTTTGCCTTCAGTACTAAGCAGGTTTTGGACTGCTCGGTAGTGACTGAAAGGAATGGTGTTCACTCAGAGGTGTGGTGTTCCCTATCACAGCCACACTCCTTCACTTCCTTACTTGAATGGCCTCCTGCACAGTGGCCAATTTGTCCATCCACATCCACTTCACAGACACCTCTCACCTATTGATCAAAGTAAAGGGCTGGGTCACTCCATAACTATTCCTGGTGCCAATACTTGCCTGACAAAGCCCATGCACAGTACATGTGCCACATATTTAATGGTTTAGCATGTGTCTGGAGTATTCTTTGCCAAGTCAGTTCACACACACACACACACAGGCGCACACACACACGTTGAACTATGTCATAGTATGAGGGATACAAATGATGTAGGAACGTAGAAAGTAGGAGTAGGCCATTCAGCCCTTCAAGCCCTTCAAGCCTGTCCCATCATTCAGTATGATCATGCCTGCTCATCCAACTCAGTGCCATGTTCCTGTTTTATCCCCACACCCTCTGAACATAGATTTAATGTGATTGTTGTTACAGATTCATTGCAAAATGACTAATAAATATTTTATGATATTTTGTATTTAAAAGAAGTAGGCAGAACAGAAATGAAGGAAGAATAACCCTGATACTAAAGAATAGGATAAAGACCTTAAAATCATATCAAACTCCTACTTGAAAGCATTCAAAGTGTTCAGGTAATTCTTCCCTTCCTTAAGGTGCCAGAATATCTGCAGCTCATTCTCCAACTCTATGATGCTGAACTGAGCTGGCTGCAGGCAATATGTGAGGATGCAGTTGTCCATTATCACAAACTTCAACATGGTGTACCGATGGCATTGTGCCTGGCCTGCTGTGCCTGTGTTACTCTGTGTATTCCCTTACTTATTTAGTTAATTGTTCAATTGAATCAACTATTTTAATTTCAGTTAAGTAATTGATTTTATCTAGTTTAAGCTTATAATTGAGAAAGGTTATAGCAAATTGCAGTTTCCCCGTTTAGAGACAAAAGTGAAACAGGAGGTCAATGGAAATTGAAAACCAACAACCTTTTCTTTCTCTGAATTGAGTTCCCACTTGCACCACATTTTGGGCTTTAGGAATATGTAAATGAAGCACACTTTCATGATCACACTTTGTTCCGTATTGTGCTCTTAAAACCAGCAGCAGAAAAGATTTCCATCCTATCAGCCTGGGCTGGAACTGAAACAGGGCCCCTATAAGGTCAGAGTTTAAGCTACCGTCACACAGTTCCTCTCTAATCATTGTGTGTAAGCCAATCTTAACAATGAAACAACAGGAAGGTGTCAGAACCTCAAATTTCAGAAATCATTAATGGGGCTTGGAAGCTAAATAATAATTTATTCCACTTTGGAACAAAACCATCAAGACAATACTGTGATTTGGTTTTTACTCACTTTGTACAGGCTAGATTTAAAGATCTGAAGCCATTTATTAGATTCAGCGCATTCTCTCTAAATCTGATCAACAATAAACGCTGTCATTCATTGTTACAGTCCACAATGGGAGCATAAGACATCTGCTGTTACATGCTCCTCAGTTGTCCTTTTCTCCACCCTGTAGCATTCTTTCCCCAAACTGTCACATTTCCATTAAATTCAGAGATCCACTTGGTTATCAAACTTATATTTGAGGTACACAAATTTACTTCAATGTTATTCAATCACCAAAATAATTGTTGATCAGTACATTATTTACTTGCAGGAAATAATCAAAAATAATGTCACTGTCTCAGAACATAATCTCTCATATAATCTTTTCCAAATCCTTTCAACATGTGTGTGTCCCTCACCCTCTCAGTGCCTTTCAACTCTCCAAGTGTAACAACAAATCTTCTGAGCAATGACACAGGATAGATATGAAAGGTTAATACATCTCAGTTATAACTAAGACATTGCGTGGTGTTTTGCCAAATTGTTACCTTATGCTTATTGAAAAATATTAAAACGCAACAGACGTCAGTGTTCAAACATCAAGATATGCTATACCACAACTAACTTGAAATGACCTCAGCATGTCTTATTTACTCCCTGCAGCATTTTACTTTTTGACATCACAGGGCAAGCAAAGCTAAAGGCATCTCCATTCCAAAGAACTAGCTTTGTAAACGGGCAGTTATAATATTCCTGCCTTGATAAAAGATTGTATCCTTTCACATTGAATAATGCTATGGGTGATTAAATGATTACAGCTTCAATCCATCCGTCCAACTCGTCCAAGCCAACCAGGTATCCTAAATTAAATCAGTCTCATTTGCCAGCATTTGGCCCATATCCCTCTAAACCCTTCCTATTCATATACCCAACCAGATGCCTTTTAAATTTGTAATTGCACACATTTCCACCACTTGTGGCAGCTCATTTCATACACATACCACCCTCTGCATGGAAAAGGTTGCCTTAGGTCCCTTTTCTATCTATCTTCTCTCACCTTAAACTCATGCCCTCCAGTTTTGGAGTCCCCCACCCTGAGAAAAAGACCTTGACTAATCACCTTATCTACACCCCTGATGATTTTATAAACCTCTATAAGGTCATCCTTCAGCATCCAACACTCCAGGGAAAATAGCCCCAGCTTATTCAGCCTGTCCCTGTAGCTCAAACCCTCCAACTCTGGCAAAAGATTTGTAAATCTTTTCTGCAACCGTTCAAGTTTAACAAATCTTTCCGATAGTGACGAGACCAGAATTGAACATATTATTAAAACTATCAATAATCGAACGCATTTAAGAAACACAGAGAATGCTCGAGAAATGCTGCAGATCTGGCAGCATTTGTGGAGACAAAAAAAAGTGAACAATTTGAGTCCAATATGAACTAAGTTCTGAAGAAGGATAGACAATAGACAATAGACAATAGGTGCAGGAGTAGGGCATTCAGCCCTTCGAGCCTGGACCGCCATTCAATATAATCATGGCTGATCATTCCTAATCAGTATCCTGTTCCTGCCTTATCTCCATAACCCTTGATTCCACTATCTTTGAGAGCTCTATCCAACTCTTTCTTAAATGAATCCAGAGACTAGGCCTCCACTGCCCTCTGGGGCAGACCATTCCACACAGCCACCACTCTCTGGGTAAAGAAGTTTCTCCTGAGCTCTGTCCTAAATGGTCTACCCCATACTTTTAAGCTGTGTCCTCTGGTTCGGCACTCACCCATCAGCGGAAACATGATTGCTGCCTCCAGAGTGTCCAATCCTTTAATAATCTTATACGTCTCAATCAGATCCCCTCTCAATCTTCGAAACTCAAGGGTATACAAGCCCAGTCGCTTCAATCTTTCAGTGTAAGGTAATCCTGCCATTCCAGGAATTGACCTCGTGAACCTACGCAGCACTCCCTCAATAGCCAGAATGTCTTTTCTCAAATTTGGAGACCAGAACTGCACACAGTACTCCAGGTATGGTCTCACCAGGGCCCTCTACAGCTGCAGAAGCACCTCTTTGCTTCTATACCTAATCCCTCTTGTTATGGAGGCCATCATGCTATTAGCCTTCTTCACTACCTGCTGTACCTGCATGCGTACCTTCATTGACTGGTGTACAAGAACACCCAGATCCCTCTGTACTGCCCCTTTACATAAATTAATTCCATTGAGGTAGTAGTCTGCCTTCCCGTTCTTGCTACCAAAGTGGATAACCATACATTTATCCACATAAAACTGCATCTGCAATGCATCTGCCCACTCACTTAACTTGTCCAGGTCACCCTGTAATCTCCTAACATCCTCATCACATTTCAACCTGTCACCCAGCTTAGTATCATCAGCAAATTTGCTAATGTTATTGCTGATACCATCTTCTATATCATTAACATATATTGAAAAAAGCT
>NC_057719.1:14603314-14620234 GCF_004010195.1 Chiloscyllium plagiosum
CAGAATACTGGTCCCTAACCTATTTAGGTGCAAGCCGTCTCTCTTGTAGAATTTATGCTTACCATAAAATATACCCCAGTGATCCAAGAACTTGAATCCTTGCTTCCTGCACCAGTTCCCCAACCACACGTTCAAGTCCATTATCTCCCTGTTTCTGGCCACACTAGCCCGAGGAACTGGAAGCAAACCGGAGGTAACCACCTTGGACGTCCTGCTTTTCAGCCTTCTTCCTAGTTCTCCGAAGTCTCGCTGTAGTATGTTCCTCCTCTTCTTCCCGACATCATTTGTGCCGACATGTATCACCACCTCTGGCTCTTCACCCTCATCCTTGAGGATTTCCTGCACTCTGTCCGCGATGTCTTTCACTCTAGCACCAGGAAGGCAACACGCCATCCTTAAATCCCGTCTGCTGCCACAAAACTCCCGGTCAGTTCCTCTCACGATGGAGTCCCCTATTACCACGGCTCTGTGCAATGTCCGACACTCCGTTCTGCCTCTGCGGCAACTTTTGATTGACAAACTTGGCCGCCTTGCGAACTGGCAGTGTCATCAGTCTCTGTTTCCAAAAGCTTCAACTTGTTCCTGACAGGTACTTCTCCCCGGGTCTCTTGCACCTGTCTCCTCTCCACCTTCCTCATCGTCTGCTCTATTCTGCTCTCTTCTGGCATGATTGGTGTAATAACATCGCTGAAGGTCTTGTCCAGAAAGATCTCGTTCTCTCGGATGAGCCTAAGGTCTTCGAGTTCTTTCGTCAGCGCTGCAATATGCTCGGTCAATTGCTGAATGTGCATACATTTTCCACACATATACGAGCCAGACACACCGGAGTCGTTGACCTCCCACATCAATCACGTAGCGCACTGAACCAGCTGGGCAGTCATGTCTTCACCCTCTTCAACTGTGGTGTAATCAAGTTGAGGGATCACTCAACTTGAACCCTCAATTCCGTTTCTCTCTTCCCAGAAACTGCCAGGTTTAATTGTGTTTCTTCAGCATTTTCTGTGCTTGCCTTTGTTAGTGTGAACTTAAGATATTGACATGACTTTAAAGCCTGGATTTCCATTCATCTCTTTTATCATCTCAACTCAATCTTTCAATTTAGTTCCCTGGTCCAAACTTTTGAAACCTAAATGGGATGTTAACACAGCATGGTCCCATGATACCTCACCATTTTAGCTTGCCAGCATGTTCCTAATTCTTCAGAACACATTGCTATGGGGGTGAAATGGATTCTCCCTTGTAAATGCAAGAAGGGAATCAAGTTTACGAAGGGGCACAGAAATCCCCTTGGACCTAACCAGCTTCTCAAGATGGTCCATCCTGCCCAAGGAACATGACTTATGAATGGAACATGCTTCCCAGCATCAGATCAGCGGAGGGAGGTGGGGGTATGGTTTGGGGGGAGGTATTGGGGGAGTTGTTACATAAGGTGAATGCTCTAAAAGAGTTAACATCAAAGATACGCTAAGTTCCACCAATCTGATAATATCATACAATATTTGAATATAATAGAAGCAGGCCAGCATGAGAATACAGATAGTGATAGACATTTCATCACCATGGTCTTTGTAATTTATGTCATATCAGCACATTCAAATCATACAGTGTGGAAGGATACCATTTAGCCCGTCAAGTCCATACCAACCCCCTGGAGAGCATCCGACCCAAGCACATTCCCTACTCTATCTCCATAATCCTGCATTTCCAATTAATCCACCTAGCTTGCACATCCCTGGACACTTTGGGCAATTTAACATGCCCAATCTATCTAAGCTGCACATCTTTGGACTGTGGGAGGAAACCAAAGCACCAAGAGGAAAACCACACAGACTTGGGGGGAATGTGCAAACACCACACAGACAGTTGCCAAGAGATGGAATCAAACCTGGGTCCCTGGTGCTGTCAGCCAGCAGCGCTAACCACTGAGCCACCATGCTTTCCCAGTGCTTAACAAGTCAATTTAGCTTGTACCAATGACTATTAGAGTCATAGAGATGTACAGCTCGGAAACGGACCCTTCAGTCTAACTCATCCATGCTGACCAGATATTCCAACCTAATCTAGTCCCACCTGCCAGCACCTGGCCCATATCCCTCCAAACCCTTCCTATTCATATACCCATCCAGATGCCTTTTAAATGTTGCAATTGTACCAGCCTCCACCAATTCCTCTGCAGCTCATTCCATACACGTACCAGCCTCTGAGTGTAAAAATTTCCTCTTAGGTCTCTTTTATATCTTTCCCCTCTCACCTTAAACCTATACCCTCCAGTTCTGGACTCCCCGACCCCAGGGAAAAGACTTTGTCTATTTATCCTATTCATGCCCCTCATGATTTTACAAACCTCTATAAGGTCAACCCGCAGCCTCCGACGCTCCAGGGAAAACAGCCCCAACCTGTTGAGCCTCTCCCTGTAGCTCAAATCCTTCAATCCTGACAACATCCCTGTAAATCTTTTCTGAACCCTTTCAAGTTTCACAACATCTTTCCGATAGGAAGAAGACCAGAAATGCACGCAATATTCCAACAGTGGCCTAACCAATGTCCTGTACAGCTGCAACATGACCGCCCAACTCCTGTACTCAATACTCTGACCAATAAAGGAAAGTATACCAAACATCTTCTTCACTATCCTATCTACCTGCGACTTCACTTTCAAGGAGCTATGAACCTGCACTCCAAGGTCTCTTTGTTCAGCAACACTCCTTAGGACCTTACCATTAAGCGTACAAGTCCTGCTAAGATTTGCTTTCCCAAAATGCAGCACCTCGCATTTATCTGAATTAAACTCCACCTGCCACTCCTCAGCCCATTGGCCCATCTAATCAAGATCTTGTTGTAATCTGAGGTAACCTTCTTTGCTGTCCACTGCACCTCCAACTTTGGTGTCATCTGCAGTCTTACTAACTATACCTCTTATGCTCACATCCAAATCATTTATATAAATGATGAAAAGTAGTGGACCCAGCACCAATCCTTGTGGCACTCCACTGGTCACAGGCCTCCAGTCTGAAAAACAACCCTCCACCATCACCCTCTGTCTTCTACCTTTGAGCTAGTTCTGTATCCAAATGGCTACTAGTTCTCCCTGTATTCCATGAAATCTAACCTTGCTCACCAGTCTCCCATGGAGAACCTTGTCGAACGCCTTACTGACGTCCATTTAGATCACATCTACCGCTCTGCACTCATCAATCCTCTTTGTTACTTCTTCAAAAAACTCAATCAAGTTTGTGAGACATGATTTTTCACGCACAAAGCCATGTTGACTATCCCTAATCTGTCCTTGTCTTTCAAAATACATCTATGGCTAATGGTTTTTAAATTTAAGGTCAGGGTGGAATGTATGTCCTGTCCCTCAGGATTCCCTCCAACAACTTGCCCACCACCGACGTCAGGCTCACTGGTCTATAGTTCCCTGGTTTGTCCTTACCACCCTTCTTAAACAGTGGCACCACGTTAGCCAACCTCCAATCTTCCAGCACCTCACCTGTGACTATCGATGATACAAATATCTCAGCAAGAGGCCCAGCAATCACTTCCCTAGCTTCCCATAGAATTCTAGGGTCCACCTGATCAGGTTCTGGGGATTTATCCACTTTTATGCGTTTCAAGGCATCCAGCACTTCCTCCTCTGTAATATGGACACTTTTCAAGATGTCACCATCTATTTCCCTACATTCTATATCTTTCATGTACTTTTCCATAGTAAATACTGATGCAAAATACTCATTTAGTATCTGCTCCATCTTCTGCAGTTCCACACAAAGGCCGCCTTGCTGATCTTTGAGGGGCCCTATTCACTCCCTAGTTACCCTTTTGTTCTTAATATGTTTGTAAAAACCTTTTGGATTCTCCTTAACTCTATTTGCCAAAGCTATCTCATGTCCTCTTTTTGCCCTTCTGATTTCCCTCTTAAGTATACTCCTACTGCCTTTATACTCTTCTAAGGATTCACTCGATCTATCCTGTCTATACCTGACATATGCTTCCTTCTTTTTCTTAACCAAACCCTCAATTTCTTTAGTTATTCAGCATTCCTTATAACTAGCAGCCTTTCCTTTCACCCTAACAGGAATATACTTCCTCTGAACTCTCGTTATCTCATTTCTGAAGGCTTCCCATTTTCCAACCATCCCTTTACCTGTGAACATCTGCCCCCAATCAGCTTTTGAAAGTTCTTGCCTAATACCGTCAAAATTGGTCTTCCTCCAATTTAGAACTTCAACTTTTAGATCTGGTCTATCCTTCTCCATCACTATTTTAAAACTAATAAATTATGGTCGCTGGCCCCAAAGTCTCCCCCACTGACACCTCAATCACCTGCCCTGCCTTATTTCCCAAGAGTAGGTCAACAAAATAGGTTTTGTTGTGTATGATAAATAACTCTTTTGTTAAGATCTCACAGATCTCTTATCTTATGCCATCATTCATTAAATAGACACTTGGACTCAGTGGTAGTGTTTCTACTTCTAAGTCAGAAGGTCTGGGTTCAAGTCTCATCTGTCCCAGAGGTGTGTCACAGCATGTCTGACCAAATTAATTTGAACAATTTTTCCAAGAAGGATCAAGGGCTCACTAAACAGTAAATATCTATTTAAAAAGCCTTAGAAATGAGAAATCCCTCCCCAGTTATTAGATTTGATTCCCTACAGTATGGAAACAGGCCCTTCGGCCGAACAAGTCTACATCAACTCCCTGAAAGGTTACCCACCCAGACCCATTCGCCTATGTTTACCCCTGATTTATGCAATTATCACTATGGGCAATTTAGCATGGCCAATCCACCTGACATGCACATCCTTGGAGTGTGGGAGGAAACCCAGGCAGACAGGGGGAGAACGTGCAAATTTCACACAGATAGTCACCAGAGGCTGAGAATCGAACCCAGGTTTCTGGCACTGTGAGACATCAGTGCTAACCACTGAGCTACCATGCCATTTCTATTGAACATTCGTTTTAAGAAGTAGATAGGAGGATTGTTGACAGCACTCTACACCAACCAAAAGCCTCACAAAGTATGATAGGAGAGTTAGAGAGGTGGAGGAACATTGCTCTCTATGCCTTATTAGATCCTCACTCCTGCCCCAATCATAGTTTCAGCAGGGCCCTCCATAATGGTCAACTTCCAGCTTTAGTCAGATTTTATTCCAAAACATTTGCAAGATATCTAGGTTTATAAAATCATGAGGCGTATAGATAGGGTTATTGGTGCGTGTTTTTTTCCCCCCAAAAATGGGGGCTTTCAAGACTAGCTGACGTATTTTTAAGGTGAGAGGAGAGAGATTTAAAAAAAAAGACATGAGGGGCAATTTTTTTACACAAAGGGTGATTTGGATGTGGAATGACCTTCCTGAGAAAGTGGTGGATGTGGGTACAGTTACAACTTTTAAAAGACACTTAGATAAGTACATGAATAGGAAAGGTTTGGAGGGATATGGGACAGGATCAGGCAGGTGGGACTAGTTTAGTTTGGGATTATGTTCAGCATGGACATTTTGGACTGATAGGGTCTGTTTCCATCTCAATATTGAAACAATCTCTCTATCTCTAAAGTGGAAGCTCCCATCCCTGACAGTGGAGCTGCTCTACTCTTGATGCTAGAACACCTCCTATTGGACAATGAATGTATTCTCTGGCAACTAATGGCTCTTGTGACAGACACTCAAAAATCATGCTGGAAATGTTATGCAGAAACTATTTGGAGTCAGGTCCCAAAGATGATCCTGATATCGGTGTTTTGTCACCCACTAAAAGTCCGGTCTTTTATATCTGTTATTATTAGAACAATGGAATTAAGTACAATGTATAATTTACCAGAAACCAATCAGATTTGAGAAGAGCAGCAACTTCAGCAGACTTCAAAGGCAAATATTGACACAATGTGTGATCTCGTTACTTGCATTTAATATTTTCATATTTCATGGAAGTGACTTCATCGTGCCACATTTTAATTGTAAGAAATGTCTTTCCCTTTTGAAATTCATTTTTTGATGAGACATTCTTAACCATTGACAGATGTAGGCAACAAGCACTTACACATATATATCCCTGATTGAATTTCCAATATAACTGAGTGTTTAAACCCCATAAGTCACATAATAAGTAATACTATTGCAGTGTTTTGAATTGAGCATTTAAAAAATATTTACAGTTAGAAAGTATGTCGAGATGGAATTCATTTCCATAAAATATTTTTCATATTTCATGGAAATGACTTCATCACATCACATTTTAATTATAGGAACTATTTTTCTCCTTTGAAAATGCATTTGAAGAAAATATTTCGAACATGTGTTTGAATCTGTGTCACACAATAACCTAATTACTAATCATAGTGCTTCCAGCTGGACAAGGGACAAACTGGAAAGGAACGTATGCACTTTAATCTCAAATATTTTTGATAGCACTTTATAGAATTAATGATTAGTTCTCACTCACAGGGCTTCTTTTAAAACTATCAGGTCATTCTGATGAATACCGAAGAGCTTTCCTTTTGCTCTATTTTGGTCACTGATGGTCAACTCCTTATTGCTACTTGATACTTGATATAAACAAAAAGCATTATGACTATCTATAGGATGCAATTTATGCCTCTCTTTTTGATCTGACTGCAATTAACTTGCAAATACTTCAAAGATCATCAGATCAACCTATTCATAGGCAGATGTATTCCCCCGCAGATCTTTTACAATGAATAGTTGCTATTTCACTACTGCTCCCAAACTTTTGGGAGACGGTTTTGCTGTGGCATTTTGATACTTCTACATCACGCGAGATAGGCAAGGGCTTGAAGAAGTAGTTAATTTTCATAGAGTCATGGTACATCACCAATGAGCTGTTTGATGCTGCACTTAATGCTTCCATTCTATATGTCAATGCCACAAGTTAATTCAACAAAGCAGTTTGGGGGCTACAGCTGTTCAACCATTAAACTTGTTTAGCTGCTGCCAAGCACAGTTCCATTGTTGCTATTTTGATAAATAGACAGTTTAACTGATATGCTTGTGTGTTTGAATTAAACTTTTGTCACATTTCAAAGTGCTGGCTGCTCAAGACAGATGGATGTTCAGTGCCTAGGTTATTTTTCATGTCAAACTCTGGATTCATATGCTAATTCCAATGAATCCAACATCTGTTTTACCACTGGGTCACGAGGCAGCCTCATTTGTATTGAGGAGTGGTTTTAGGAGCCATTGGGTAGATATATATAAAAAAATCCACAGTTCCCCATGCTTCCAATTCCATCCCATACCCACCCCCATATAGCTGGTCTGTTTTCTAGTAAAGTGGATTTTATGAGAAGTCTCTTGTTTATACCTAATGATTAACATGAAACAGAAAATAACATGAAAAATGTGGTCTGTGTCTCAGACAAAAAGCGAAAATCACAGCGTGGGGAAAGTAAGCCAAATGTGGTAGGGTGAGAGCAGACAAAGCATCAGCAACCACGTTTTTGGAGTGTGTGGGATTTGGCACTCTAGTCTATGTCCCAATTTATACTGGCAAGAGTCCATATTCCCCTGTATTGGCCTAGGCCTGTTTCCAAGGACTGTACTGAGTTCCGGTCGAGTTGGTATTTGAGAGTTAAATGTAGATTATAAAATGAAGATTGGAGACACCCGAATTACTTATGAATCTGACCTCCAAAGACTAAATGAGAGAGAACAAAGAAGGCTTAGTGTTGCTGAGGTCAGTAGGGATTGCATAGCCAACATTGAGAAGAGCAATTCCCGATTTCAGAACCATGATCGCCAGGAAAGGTAATGGGAAATATAACAAAACTGATGATTTTATATCCTTTTTTCTTTGAAATACAATTTTTAGTGAAAATTGTCTTCATTTGAAATGTGATTCTGAATTTCAATTTATTCATTTTATATACCAGAACCAGTCTTGAAATATTTCAAGCAAATAAGTTAAATTGCGAAAACTGGGGTCATACAGGTTCTGTTGATTAAGTTTCAAGTAAAGGGGGATGCACTACGGAGGGTTTCAAGATGTCAAAGGTAACATCCACAGTCTACACTGCTGCAGATTAATGGGAGGGCTGAGGCACTATGGGAGAGATTCATGCTGCTCTCTCAGAATTGCAGCTTACTCGCTCCCTGCCAGTACCTGGGGCAGTGCTTGGGCTGGTGCTGCAAAGCTCAATCCGACAGTCAAGCCCCCGGCGTGACACAGTCTGCGGCCAGGTATTCCCACACCCACATTCCTCAAAGGTTTTGCTTTCCCAAGACTTGTCCCATCCCCAAACTGTTGTGGAATTCTTAGTAGTAGAAGGTAAAGGAGAACTTCAGACTTGCAGTAAGGTAGTGCCCTCTAATTAACAGCAGTTGTAAAACCCCACCACATTATTTTTTGAATTTTCTTTGCCGGACTACTCTAATTTGTTGAGTACTTGATGGCCGTTCAAGTGTTCTATCTGAAAGAGTCATGTTTCTACAGGGTCTCTGGAATCCTAAGGATAGTGGTAGGGCTGAAGCTGGAAGGGACTACTGGTATAGGAGAATATTCAGCCCTCCTCGATGAGCTTTTGTCAAAGTGTTCTTTAGCTGATAGAATAGGTGCACCTTGTTCCACCTCATTCTTCTCACAGCCTCCTTGTTGTACACGTATCTACTCCTCCACATTTTCCTTTGTAGCTGGTTCGATAACTTAGCCATCTACATGGCAAAATTGTGCATAATGTAGCAACAATCGGTGACAATCCTAAGGACAGTGTCTGAGGACAGTACTGGGGCCACTTCAGGACCTAACCTGCAGAAAAAATATTGCTTCAGAACCATCACAGTCTGGTCAGTAAGGATGAATGCGCAGTGCTAGTTGTATCTTATCACTGTGACTGTGCTTAGGTCCCTGAGAGATAAGTTAGCCAAGCCTGAAAAGTACAGCCATTGTCCTTGAGTAGTCAGCCACTAATCTGATGAAATGGAGAAGGAGTTGAAGATTGATATGGGAACAATGCATCGGGAAAATAACCATGATATGGAGGTGCCGGTGTTGGACTGGGCTGGGCAAAGTTAAAAATTGCACAACACCAGGTTATAGTCCAACAGGTTTATTTGGAAGCACTAGCTTTCAGAGCACTGCTCCTTCATCAGGTGGCTGTGACCTAGCAAATTGACAAGAATGCATCACCTCTTCTTGCCCAGTAGTAGTTAACTACCTCTCGACCAGAAGATCCCAATTTAAGCCCTACCTGCCCCAGGTGTGTGTCATAACATGTCTGGACAATTGGATTAAAATTATCTATTTTCAGGCCTCTTGTAGTGCAGTGGTAGTGTCCCTGTCTCTGAGCCAGGATGCCCAGGTTTGAACTCCAGCTGCTCCAGAGATGTGGAATAACATCTCTGATCAGGTTGATTAAAAAGGAAGTACAAAAAGATCTGAGTTCTTTTGGGCTCTTATGATGCAGTGGTAGTGTCCCTGCCAAGAGGCTTGGGTTCCAGTGCCCCAGAGGTGTGTCATAACATATCTGAACAAGTCAAGAGCTACATCATTTTAGTGGACTTTAATAGAGATTCCGTGGTAAAGCATAGCGCCTTTATACACTTTGCCTCAATAAGTTGGGCGGCACAGTGGCACTACTGCCTCACAGCGCCTGAGACCCGGGTTCAATTCCCACCTCAGGGAACTGTCTGTGTGGAGTTTGTACATCCTCCCCGTGTCTGCGTGGGTTTCCTCCGGGTGCTCCGGTTTCCTCCCACAGTCCAAAAATGTGCAGGTTAGGTGAATTGGCCATGCTAAATTGCCCATAGTGTTAGGCGTAGGGGATTGAGTCTGGATGGGTTGCTCTTCGGAGGGTCAGTGTGGACTTGTTGGGCAGAAGGGCCTGTTTCCACACTGTAAGTAATCTAATCTAATCTAAAAAAAAGTTACAGTTGGCTAGCTCTGGGAATATACTTGGGTTAAAGGTATTGTTCATTGCCCTCATTTTGGCTCCCCACAGCTACAAGACTTAGCTGTAGCTCATTCTTCCCTCTCCTCCTCACTCAGGCACAAAGGCAAGTACCAAATCCATATTGAAACCAATCTAAGCTATATCAAAAACTCTGAGACTGTTTAATGAATCAAATTACTTGAACAAAATGTCAGTCGTAGTCAGTTGAAACAATAAAAAGTTCAAAAACAACACTATGGAAATCCAAAAACGTCTAACCATTGATTTACATGAGAACAATTGATGACCCCTTTAAAAACCTCACACAACTGATGCCTGTAACTGTTAAGGATTTGATAAATAGAGCTGAAGAAAGGGGCATACAGTCTGTTCTGCTATAACAAAATAATTCTATTCCTGTGCGATCCCATGTTATAAGAAAATTGTGAATTAACAGCACCATTTAAACCAATGGGGCTTGAATCATATTATAACCAATGCAGTGAAGGAAAGTTCACATTGTTCAAATAATGGTCTAAATTTTTCAATTGGTGTTGAAGAAACACGTGTTTCTTCACAGAACCAACTGTATAGACCTTTGAACAAGCACAGAGCAAGACCAATATGCTTAAATAGATGCCTAACATCTTGGACAGATGCCTAAAAGGAAAAATACTGAAAGGTGATGACGATTGACATCTGTGTGCAAAGTTAAGGACTAAACAATCAAAAGCAGAAATTGCTTTAGAAACTCAGCAAGTCTGGTAGCATCTATGAAGAGAAAACAGTTTTGAATTCTGAAGAAGAATCACTCGACTCAGCTCTGTTTTCTTTCCACAGATACTGCTAGACTTGCTGAGTTCTTCCAGCAATTTCTGTTTATGTTTGTTTCAGATCTCCAACATCCACAATTTTTGGTTTATTCAGGGCCAAATAAGATAATTTCTGAAGCTCCTACATTTAACATACCTGATCATCTGACTCCACACCCTTCTGATGCATTTTGCATATTGGAATGGCTTCATCCCTGAGTGAAGTTGACATTTAATTCCATATTATTTTTTATTTTGTTGCATTTGTAGAATCATGTAAAACAGTGGAAGGCTTCACAGACTGAATAGCAATCAGACAGGCTGCAATGTGCAAGCTGTTTCCATAGCTGCAGGAAGGGTTTTATGGGGTCCCATTTAAATGCAACCAAAACGTCATCAACTCATTCTCCCATTTATTATGACAGAATGAAGAAATACCAAGAAATAGAAGCAAAGTTACTTCTCTATTAATATGTAATTTCTGTGCCTCAATGGCGATGTTTAAATATTTTCTTTACTGTTTCCTTCACACCCATTTACATGTTCCATGCTGTAACTTTAAAATATAATTCATCCTGTACATTTGTGCAATTCTTTAAATTGGGCAAGTTCTTCCAGATCTCAAAAGTAGACCTGCGAGTAGTTAACTGATGGCACTCTTCCAATAATATGCAGCCATGCCCTCCAACACATTATCATTGTTGGAACATTATCCCATGCTTTAAATATGACTTTCTGAAATTGCTACTGTGCATTCCACAGATTTATACCAGTTAACTGGCTCATTAGCTCCTTAAAAGCATTAAAGGATCAATTGCCTACTGTTATGGCTCCACTTACTGCAAGAGAAGTTGCATTCTTAGGCATTGCACACTTGAAATCATGCCTTCCTTGGATTTCTTTGGAAAATACAAATTAAGGCAAAATATTTTAAAATTCTCCATTTCGAGAAAGCCATGAATGATCACGCAATTTGATAGTTTTTACTCTCAGATAAAAGTGGAGAATAAACAGAAATTATTGCACTGGAGCTCGTTCTTTTGGTAAAGTCACCATAGTTTCCCAAAGCTGACTCTCATTAGAAAGAGAGAGAGATAACTGGAGCTGATTTTAACTGGAGGGCCAGCACACCGCAGGTGAGGGATGAAAGTTGACAAGGTGGGACATTCTTGGGAAGTTCAGCCAGTGCTAGAATTGAACCTGCACAGATGGCATTACTCCGCATCACAAACCAGCCATTCTAACTGATCCCCAGTGCTCTTAGTGATCCATTGGTGGCAGCACAATTGTGATCTATCAAGTGACCAATTGGTGGCTTGAGCAACAATATTTCCTCGTGAGAAAAACTTCCCTTTTCAAGTTTTCCCAACCTACTTGTAGATGGTACAGGAGGCAAAAATTAGGAAAGAAAATTTAGAGTGAAGATTGAAGTTGGTGGTGTCACATTAAAACAACTAGATATAATATAAATAGGTAAACTGAACAGAAGATGATAAATGTAATGAAAAAGTTAGAAGAATAAAGATGGCCAGAAGTAATTGTGTGAAAAAGAAGGATGTGTAAACAGCAAGAAAATGCAAACTCAAGAAGGGAAATATTCATAAATTCCTACATTCCATCCACTTTCCTCAGAAACAAGTCAATAAGTCAAAAATCAATGGCAGAAAACAGAGGCCTTTGACATGTGGATACTAAGGTGTATGGTCATTTCCAATACCTCGGCAGCGTCCTGTGGGCCAAAGCAGCTATTGATGAAGAGATCCAGCACTGCCCATAGTGTGCTACCACAGCCTTCAGCTGCCTGTGGAAAAGGGTATTCGAGAACAACAACATTAGATCCGACACCAAGCTCATGGTTTATAGAGCTCTGGTGGATCCCACCCTCCACATGGCTCTGAGACATGGACAGTCAACAGCAGACACCTCAAGGTCCTGCAGCAGATGCACCAACGCTGCCTGCACAAGGTCCTGCAAATCCGCTGGGAAGACATACCAACATCAGCGACCCGACCAGGCCAACATTCCCAGCATTGAGGCACTGACCCCCCCTTGATCATCCGCCTGACCAATACAAGATTTCCCAAGCAGGTGCTCTACTCCCAGCTCCGTAACAGCAGGCAAGCCCCAGGTGGACACAGGAAGCGCTTCAGGGATATCCTCAAGGCCTCACTGGGCAAAGTGTGGCATTTCCCACTGACATCTGGGAATCACTTGCTCAAGACCATCCAAAGTGGAGTAGGAGCATCCAGGAAGGTGTCGAGTTCCTCAAGACCTGCCATCTGGAAGAAGCGGAAGGTGAGCATAAACAGCGTAATTGCGCGCTGCCACACCAAGCCCCACCCACCTCCTGTCCATGACCACCTTCTGCCCCAAGTGTAACAGAGCCTGCAATAGCCAAAGCAGTCTGTACAGCCACCTACAGACTCACCCTGAGAGTGGGAGAGCATCATCCTCATCTGCGAGGGACCACCAATGGTGATGATGAGGATGATGATAATGCTAAGGTGGATGCTGAAAGAAAACCACATACCCCTGTTTTGAGAAGATTTGTAGCTCAGGTTGAGGTTTTGGATGTAGGTTTGCTCGCTGAGCTGAAAGGTTCATTTCCAGACGTTTCGTTACCTTATTAGGTAACATCTTCAGTGGACCTCATACGAAGTAATGTTGAAAATTCCTGCTTTCTATTTCTATGTTTGGGTTTCTTTGGGTTGGTGATGTTATTTCCTGTGGCAAAGTCACTTCCTGTCCCTTTCTCAGGGGGTGGTAGACGGGTTCTAACTTGATGTGTTTGTTGATAGAGTTCCGGTTGGAACCTGTTAGAACCCATCTACCACCCCCGAAGAGAAGGACAAGAAGTGACTTCACCATAGGAAATAACATCACCACAGGAAATGACATCACCAACCCAAAGAAACCCAAACATAGAAATAGAAAGCAGGAATTTTCAGCATTACTTCACATGAAGTCCACTGAAGATGTTACCTAATAAGGTAACGAAACATCTGGAAATGAACCTTTCAGCTCAGCGAGCAAACCTACATCGAATACTCCCTGTCCAGAGTATTAAAAAAATGGTGAAAGGCTTGAAATTACAGGAGACAAAAGGAAGTCACACATAGAAAAGAAGATGGCAATATTTTGACCATTTGGTTAGAGCTGGAAAGCACATTCTACAGGGCAAAGTGAAGGGCTGCTGATACAGAGGTTGACCTAGGAATATTGGATGATGGATGTTACCGTCTCCATGTTGAGCACTACCTAGGGGAAGTATTGAAGGTGGCAAGGGCACAGAATGGCAAGGGAACTTAAATGTGCATCACTAAGAATAGCTCAACAACATCTCTACTGACTGAACTGGCTGGGGATATAATTGCTGGAATGTGCAAACGGCAAACTGTGATGGAATCTACAAGAGGGAAAAAAAACCAAATCATCCTCAATTTACCCATTGCCGATGCATCTGTTCATGGTAGTATCAGCAGGAAAGACCATTGCACTGTCCTTGTGGAGACATTGTCTCATCTTTACACTAAAGATTCTCACCACTGTGAGGAACGATATCAATTTCGGACAGAGCTATGAGGTGCTGTCATCCATCACTGAAAAGGAGTTTCTACAAAAATAACCCAAGTCTATGATCGGTACTTTGATGCAAAAGATTCAGCTAAAGCATTCACGAGTTTCTTCAGCCAGAAGTGCTGAGTGTGTGATATATCTCAGACTTTTTCTGAGATCCCTAAAGCCACAGACGCCAGTCTTCAGCCAACTTGGTTCACTTCATGTGGTATCAATAAATGGCAGAAGGCATTGGATATTGCAAAGGCTACAGGGCCTGAGAGCATTCTGGCAATATTTCAGAACACATGCACTCCAGAACTAGCTGTGCCCTTAGCCAAGCTGTTCTAGTACGATCACAACATTGGTAAATGCCTGAAAAGTGAAATATAGCCCCAAATATGCTGTCCACAAAAGGAAAGCCAAATCCATCCCATCCAATTACCATCCTATCAGCCTACTCTCAATCATGATGCAAGATGTCTCAACAGTGCTATCATGAGGCACTTAGTCAGAAATGTACTCAGTGACCAGTTTGGGTTCCACCAAACCCATAAAGCTTCTGATCTCAGTACAAGACCCAAGCACTTGATCATGGACAAAAGAGATGAGCTCAAGAAGGAAATAAGAGTGTCTGCTCTTAGCATCAAGGCCTCATTTGACCAACTGCGACATTAAGAAACCGGAACAAAATCAGAGGAATCAGAAGAGAACTCTCTGCTGGTTGAATTTATACCTGGTACACATGAAGACACTCTTGGCTGTTGAAAGTCAGTTATCTCATCACTGCTAGAGGTCCTCAGGGTGGTGCCATAGGACAAATCATCTTCAGCTGCTTCTTCAATGATTTCCGCATCACCATATGGTCAGAAATGGGGATGTTGTCTGATGATTGCATAATGTTCTTCAGATGCTGAAGCAGTCTATGTTCAAATGCTGCCAGACCTGGACAACATTCAGATTTGGGCTGATAATTGGCAAGTAACATTCATGTTTCACAGGAACCAGGTAATGACAATCTCCAACAAGGCAGAATCCAACTATCATCCCTTACATTCAATAGCATTACGATTTTTGCAAGGCTTCACTTAGAGGTCGCCACTGATGATGTTACCTAGCCAGGTAATGAAACGTCTGGATATCAAACCTACAGCTCAGCGAGCAAACCTACACTCTAAGCATTACGATCTCTGAATTGCTAATAGGGGGTAATTAGTATTGACCAGAAACTGAAATAGACCAGGCATATAAATACCATTTCCTACATGAGCCGGCCAGAAGCCTAGAATCTATAGTGAGTAGCCCATTACCAGCCTTCCCAAAGCCTGTTCATCATGGACAAGGCACAAGTCAAGTGTGTTTTCTAATACTCTCCACATGCCTGGATGAGTCAGCACCAACACCTCTCAAGTAACTCATAATTATCGAGGACAAAGAAGCCTGCTTGACTGTCATGTCATCCAACATCTTCAACATTCACTCCTTCTACTACTGATGCAGAGCGGCAGCAGTGTGTACCATCTACAAGATGTACTGAATTTGCTTATCAAGGCTCCTTAGCTACTACCTTCCAAACCCATGACCTCTACCATCTAGAAGGATATGGGTACCAGATGTAAAAGAACCCCACTGCAAGTTCCCATCCAAGGCACTCACCATCCTGACTTGGAAATGTATCACCGTTCCTTCAGTGTCAGTGTCAAAATCCTGGAACTTCCTCTTTAATAGTCTATTTATCCCTTTTGGACCTGTACAATTCTAGAGTCAGCTCACCATTTTTGATGGCAATTAGGGAAGGGTAATAAATGCTGGCTCAACCAATTATGCCAAAATACAGTGACTGAATGCAAAACACAAGTAAAAGTGCTATACAATTTGTGACATTTTGTCAAAAGCCGTCATTGCCTGCTTCACATTTTTTGACCCCTTAGCCGGGTTATAGTGAGCCATGGTACTGCAAGAACCAAATCCATCAGAACATACCCAGTGCATTGCATCTTGTCCTTCTGCAGTTCTAACTGGACTAATGTTGTTGATACACCAATGCCTTCCAGTCATTGCTGACATCTGCTTCAAATATATGCCTGGTACAAAACTTGTACATATGTTTGTTATTGTTGCAATGATGCTCTGTGATGGAAAGTGTAAAAGTGTTGATTTCTTTTACATTTTTGTCTGTATTAGAGTTCCTGTCTGTTTTCTTTACACTCTTGCCTGTCAGTACAGTCCCTACTTCATACACAATCCCAAAAATGATTCATTTAAAAATGGCCTATTGTCTTTAAAATTCCACTGGGATAGATGATTTAAAACTTGTGTAGATTAGCATTAGTCACAAACCCAGCAAAATATTCATAAACATTTAACAACATTCCAGGGATCACATCTTTGGAAAAATGTCAGAGCACTCGTGTTTTTTAATGGTCGCTCCTGTTTAGATTCCACCCCCCACCACTCTCCAGTAGAATATGGTCCCATTAAGAATGGAACATGACAAATAATTACTCAACCAAACTTTTCAACATCAGGAAAATGAGAGGGAATGCTCAGTTAAACATTGCAACAAACTGAATTCAACCTGTCAAATGTGAGTTTGGTTTTGCACCTTCACCACCCCCTCCCCCCACATGAGACAGTTTAGCTCCCCATCCCCCCATGAGAAGGTATAGC
>NC_057719.1:14620705-14626883 GCF_004010195.1 Chiloscyllium plagiosum
ACAATATATAAAAGTACAGGTATTGCAGGTATCATTGGAATCAATGCAATGGGTCTGCCTTCACCCTGGTCAGTCTCACCATTGTAACTGGCAATAAACACACTCACTACTACTCTGAAGAGGCATATAGGTATTCTGCGGGTGTGAGTGTTATTCTGTCCGTTCCTCGAGGAAAATAACATGTTTTGCTGTGTTTGTGTGTGTGTGAGGAGGGGCCGTTTGAAACTGGACACTGCGAGGCTTAAGTGATCTCTGTGGGATTGAACGGATCTCCCTTGTTTGATCTTCAGGGGGAAAAAGTCTGAGGAGGCATGGGGAGAGCCAACAGCGCCACTCTGCAAAACCACCCAAAATCACAACCCATCCAAAACCCAGCGCTAACGGTAGGAAACGAGGGAAGTGAGTTTCATGTTGTGAACGCTGTTTATTCCCCAACCCACACACCCTTTTGTTTATTTAGGATAAATCTTACTGCGGGGCCGCTGTGCTTTCTCCTGATCACTTCACGCCTTGTGCTGTCTTATTTTTTTTAAGGCTGTCATCGGTCAGAGAGCGAGAGCTAATTGTGACTTCAAACTAGGTTTTCTTCCTGCAGAAATGTTCACCCCACCCTCCCTGGCAAACTTGCTTGATGGCGCCGTCGGTTTTTTTTTAAGAGCATGAAGTCATTAAAGCTGGGGGTTTGTGATTTCATTTTAAAGCATGCCCATTAAAGTGAGGTCCCTTTCTTTACCCCGGAGCCAAACAGTTACGACAAAAGCACTAGTCGGGATGTCGTTAAGTTGATGCCACATAGCGCCGGACTCTCAATTTCAGCCTAAACTTCACCCACAACTCACACGCCTCCTCAGAAAATAGCCACACATTGGGACTGACAACATTTAACAGAAAGCGAGCCTTAGTGTTGCAAGATTAGGGGGAAAAATGCATTCGGGTGACAGTCTCTGGAAATTCCTACACAACAGTCGCTCAGGAAATGGTAAAGTTACCATCACTTCCATTTGACACTTCAAACGACTAACGTGCAAATTGCCCTCGCGTTAAGGACCCATTCTCTGCTGGGATTTTAAGTGTGGGTGTACCGAGCGAATAGGGAGGGAGAGGGTTCGAAAAAGATTTACCAGGATGTTGTCTGGACTTGGAGGGTCTGAGTTATAGAGAGCCTGGGACGTTTTGTTTTCACTGAAGCGTAGGAGGTTAACCTCTGTTGAGGTTTATCAACTCATGAGGGGCATAGTCAAGGTCCTTTCCCTACTGGGGGAGTTCAAAACTTAGGGAGCGTGTCTTTAAGGTGAGAGGAGAAAGTTTTAGGAGGGACCTGAGGGGCAACATTTTCGAAGAGAGAGAGAGAGAGTAGTTAGTGTGTGGAATGAACTGTGGCTCAGTAAAACTGCCTCACAAACTGGGTCCCAGGTTCAATTCCAACACTTCCATTTGACACTTCAAACGACTAACGTGCAAATTGCCCTCGCGTTAAGGACCCATTCTCTGCTGGGATTTTAAGTGTGGGTGTACCGAGCGAATAGGGAGGGAGAGGGTTCGAAAAAGATTTACCAGGATGTTGTCTGGACTTGGAGGGTCTGAGTTATAGAGAGCCTGGGACGTTTTGTTTTCACTGGAGCGTAGGAGGTTAACCTCTGTTGAGGTTTATCAACTCATGAGGGGCATAGTCAAGGTCCTTTCCCTACTGGGGGAGTTCAAAACTTAGGGAACGTATCTTTAAGGTGAGAGGAGAAAGTTTTAGGAGGGACCTGAGGGGCAACATTTTCGAAGAGAGAGAGTAGTTAGTGTGTGGAATGAACTGTGGCTCAGTAAAACTGCCTCACAAACTGGGTCCCAGGTTCAATTCCAACCTCGGGCAGCTGCCTGTGTGGAATTTGCACATTCTCCCTGTGTCTGCGTGGGTTTCCTCCCACAGTCCAAAGATGTGCGGGTCAGGTGAATTGGCCATGCTAAATTGCCCATAGAGTTAGGCGCATTAGGCAGAGGGAAATGGGTCTGGGTGGGTTACTCATCGCACTTGTTGGGCCGAAGGGCCTGTTTCCACGCTGTAGAGAATCTAATCTAAACTGCCAGAGGAAGTGACAGATATAGTTACAACTACTTGGACAGGTACATGAGTAGGAAAGACTTAGAGGGATATGGGTCAAGTGGGATTAGTTCCGTTTGGTCGGCGTGGATGAGTTAGACAGAAGGGTCTGTTTCTATGACTCCATGCCTCCTCCACCCCATTGTAGCGACCCCCAGGCTTGCAGCTCTCCGTGTTAAAAACAATGTGAATCGCTCTCACCTTACACGCGGTACTGTTTTAACCCTGAAACTGTGGCAATCTGTGATCCACCAACTTGTGGTGTGAAAGGCAGTGGGGGGGGGGGGGGGGGAGAATCGATTGAGGAAATTGGATCTAAATCTGTTCACGTTTTTGAAAGACAAACCGATTCCTCGACCACCCTGCAGGCAGAGGAAGCATCCAGTGTTCGGCTCTCCGGGACTTGCGATCAAACAAAATTGAAAAGAAATACAGACGGAGACGCCGTGTCTTCGGTCCACCTGTAAACACCGCATTGTTCTCGCTCGGTTCAAAATGAAAACTCGGATCGGTCGGGGGGGGGGGGGGGGGGAAGGCTCAGAAACCACGTCTAGCGAGAGTAGGTTTAATGCTGTCTGAAGGTAAACACTCCACAGAAATAAATTGATGTAAATTAAACGCAGTTTGCAAAACCCTGTATAAATAACTTTGCGTAGTGCAATAGACAATTGGATCTTATTCCACATCAAGTTAAAAATCACACAACACCATGTTATAGTCCAACAGGTTTATTTGGAAGCACACTAGCTTTCGGGACGCTGCTCCTTCATCAGGTAGTTGTTCACATAGGTCAGTGCTTTAACAAATAATTGATCATGTTGAAGATCCAATGTGTCTATTGCACGATGCACTATCTGAGAGAGTGGATTTCTAAACAAAATGTTGGAGGTTAGTAACTAATATGAATGAGTTCAGATGATGGTGGTCTCACCCTATCAGTTTCCTGAGGGGTGTTCGCTTCCCAGGGCTCTGTCTGTTTAGCTGCCGGTTCCTCAGCTGGGAGCCACTCGCCGTGATCCTGTTCCTCAGGGAGCCCGGGGACAGCGCGCTCGGTCCAGGTGAGCCCTTGCCTGCGGCCGCCTCCCGTTCCTGGCTCGAAGCTGCTGCCCGGCCGTCCCACGCTGTGCTCCGGGCCGCCCCGTACTCTATCCGAGCGCTCTCCCGGGACGACACGGCGCTGATCCGGGACGTGATGGGGCGGCCGGTCCGAGCGGAGGCAGCCCGGGGAGAAGCAGCATCGCTCGGCCGCAGGGCGAGGGGATTGACCCGGGCTGCGGTGCGGCTTCCCCATCTCGCTGTCAGGTTCAGGGCTGGAGACCTGCTGTTCAAGCTCCGCTGAGACGCACCGCGGACCACGAAGCTGCCCCAGACCACCAGGACTGACATACCAATCCAGAAGCGGCTGTACTGCATCTTTCCCCGCTGGGCGAATTCCAAATAGCAGCTGTTCACTTTAAAAAGAAAAAGTCCTTTTCCCATGAAATCCCAAAGCGTCCTTCAGTAGAAAGCAACACGCACAACACCAACACAAACTTCCAAAGCAAAAGTCTTCCTGTTCTTAAAATCTGAAAAGTGCTTTCTTGACAGAAGATTGCAGGCGGTGATAGAGTCTGTTACATGCGGGTGACTGTCAGGATCCCCAGTAACTAACTGTGGGTCGGAAAGTAATCCTCTCCTTTGCCGTGTGGAGTGTCTCAACCGACTCTCGCTTTTCTTTCAGATTCTTTCTGAAACACTCGTTACGTGTAGAGGACGCTGTAGCCCACTCTCAATGAACTGTGACGTCGGGACAGAACCTAATTTAGAGATGGTTTGGGTGTTTTTTTTTACAAAAAAGAGATCCATGTGTTTATCCTTTTGACTGGCAAGGCAGGAGGTGTCACCCATTATGTTCGCCCAGTCCAGCAACAGTTCCAACTCTCCCTTGCCAAGTGCAATGTATATTACCCTGCAGTGGGACACTCGGGACCAAACTAAATTACCGGCAACACCTTTCATTGAATGCCTTGCTTAACCACGTATTCCAATTATTAAAAGTTAATCTTGCAGCAAGGGAGCTTGAGGTGGGAGATGAGCCGGCTTGCTTCTTCTGAGTTTGATACAAATGCAGAGGTCAACTGTGCAGGGACGGGACAAGTTGGATTTGAGAATGAACCTCAACAAAGCCCACTCCCAATTAAGCATGCACTTATGTCGTCAGTTTCGAGGTCAAATAAATCTAACTTTCTGGAGGGATTTATTTACAGCTGCCTAGATTTGTAAAAGTACTTTGGACGGTTTCCAGGTCTCTCTCTCTCTCTCTCTTTTTAATGATCTTTCCCTCCGGGCGCTGACAATCACTTCATTTCCCTCTTTAGCTGAATCCAAACACGGAGGCTGCCGCTTTCAAGAGATGCAGCAACATATCAAGCACAGAGCCCTCGGCCCCGGGGCGGATCTGTGCTGGGATACATGTCCAAAACAGCTCCACTGCTTGGCTTTCTGGTTCAGCACCCGCTGACACGGAGTAAGCCACACTTTCCTCTCATCACCAGAGAGAGAGGTCATGGGCATCGCTAGCTGGACCTGCTTAATTTCCCATCCCGAATTGCCCCTGGATCTGAATGGTTTATCGTATCCCTAAGGAGTGGAAGCAGGCCATTTGGCCCATCAATTCTGCACTGACCCTCTGAAGAGCATCCCACCCACATCCAACCCTCATCTCTGCATTTCTCTGTCTTTCATAGGATCATAGAGTCCCTACAGTGTGGAAACTGGCCCTTCAACCCACCACTCCATCCTGACTCTCCAAAGAGTATCCCCCCCAGACCCATTCCCCTATCCTATTATTATTCTACATTTACCCCTAACTAATGCACCTAACCTATATATTCCTGAATGCTAGGTGCAATTTAGCGTGGCCAATTCACCTAACCTGCACATCTCTGGATTGTGGGAGGAAACTGGAGCACCCAGAAGAAACCCATGCAGACACAGGGAGAATGTGCAAACTCCAGACAGTCACACAAGGTTAGAATTGAACCTGGGTCCCTGGTGCTGTGAGGCAGCAATGCTAGCCACTGAGCCACCGTGCCTCCCACAGTGGAGGAAACCAGAGTACGCAGATTCACCTAACCTGCACATCTCTGGATTGTGGGAGGAAACTGGAGCACCCAAAGGAAACCCAAACAGACACGGGGAGGATGTGCAAACTCCACACAGACAGTTACCCAAGGGTGGAATTGAACCCAGGTCCCTGGAGCTGTGAGGCAGCAGTGCTAACCAATGAGGCACCTTGCCAGTGGCTTGTTAGGGCCATTAGACTGTGGGTGTGGAGTCACATGTAGACCAGACCAGGTCAGGATGGCAGATTTCTTTCCCTAAAAGACATTAGTGAAGCAGATGGATTTTTACTACATTGAGAATGGTTAATTCATAATTAATGATGGTATCATGTCACTATTACTCTAGCTTTATCAGGGCTCTGGTGGTGCAGTGGTAGTGTCCCTACTTTTGACCCATAATCCCTTGTCTCACCTGTTCCAGAGGCATATTATAACATACCTGTACGAGTTAATGAAAAATACTACAGATCAAACCATGAGTATACCGCTCTTGTGCTGCAGTGCTGTACCTACCTCCAAGCCTGGACAACTAGATTCAAGTCCCACCAGCCCTCAAAGAATACAATAACGTTGCTGAACAGGTTGGTTAGAAAATATCTACACCAGTTTTTTAATTCCAAAGTTATGAATTGAATTCACATTTCATCATCTACCATTGCAAGATTCACACACATGATCCCAGAACCTTAGCCTGGCTTATTGGATTACTAGGAGAAAGTTAGGACTGCAGATGCTGGAGATCAGAGCTGAAAATGTGTTGCTGGAAAAGCGCAGCAGGTCAGGCAGCATCCAAGGAACAGGAGAATTGACGTTTCGGGCATAAGCCCTTCTTCAAGAATGAGGAAAGTGTGTCCAGCAGGCTAAGATAAAAGTAGGGAGGAGGGACTTGGGGGAGGGGTGTTGAAAATGCGATAGGTGGAAGGAGGTTAAGGTGAAGGTGACAGGCCGGAGTGGGGGTGGGGGCGGAGAGGTCAGGAAGAAGATT
>NC_057719.1:14628008-14630641 GCF_004010195.1 Chiloscyllium plagiosum
CTCCTTCCACCTATCGCATTTCCAACGCCTCTCCCCCAAGTCCCTCCTCCCTACCTTTTATCTTAGCCTGCTAGACACACTTTCCTCATTCCTGAAGAAGGGCTTATGCCCAAAACGTCGATTCTCCTGTTCCTTGGATGCTGCCTGACCTGCTGCGCTTTTCCAGCGACAGATTTTCAGCGCTTATTCGATTACTAGCCTGGTTATGTCACCACTACGGCACCTTAATTGTTCGAAAAAATAACTTCACTTCATGAACCAGGAAGCTTGCTTGGATTCTCCTGTTCCTTGGATGCTGCCTGACCTGCTGCGCTTTTCCAGCGACAGATTTTCAGCGCTTATTCGATTACTAGCCTGGTTATGTCACCACTACGGCACCTTAATTGTTCGAAAAAATAACTTCACTTCATGAACCAGGAAGCTTGCTTGGTTGGAACCTCCAGCAATTAGGAAAGTTTATTCTCCCGTCCAAAAAAACTCTGTCAAATTGTCCAACTTCTTTCTAGGTGATTATCACAGTCCGCCCAACCCCAAGCACGTACACCTGAGGTACTACAACTGCCTCGAAACCCAAATGACTCCTCAATAAAAGGTGTGATCCACAGTTCCTGTTTGAAGCCCTTGCTATTGACTCACCAGAAATGTCAAGATGGCATCACTTCACATGTTCAAATAATAATTATATATCTTTAAGAGGTTAAATATTGTTGCCTTGAATACTGCAAATCTTGCATAATTTCAAAACATCAATACTAATTTTCAGCAGCTACAAGACTGATACAGTGGCGTATTCTGCAATTTATTAGAAGATTAATGGTTAAATACAACAACTGCTTGCATTTGTAAAGAGACCTTTACATAGAAAGTCTTTCATAGATCTTCACAAAAGAAAGAAGGGGAAGATCACCATTGTTAGTTCAACTTTGCCTATGTTTCCAATACTGAAATCAGTGACTGACTCCATTCTTCATTAAAATACAGTACATCTAGTGCAGTCGTGTTTTAAATCCTTTATGTGCTCAGCTTGTGTTAAATCAGTTATTAAAAAAACTACAGATTTGTACATGGACAGATATGTATACTGAGATTTGTCAGAAATCAATAAAGGTTAAAATTGTGAAGTGTAAATTCCTGTTTTAAATCCTTTATGAGCTCAGCTTGTGTTAAATCAATTATAAAAATAACTACATATTTGTACATGGACAGATATGTATACTGAGATTTGCCAGAAATCAATAAAGGTAAAAATTGTGAGGTGTAAATTGATCTGCTCATTCACTCTCACAAGGTTACACTATTATAGAAAATCAGAAGGAAGGTCTTTGGATTTCTAGTTAATGGGAGGCATTCAGAAGAATGTCCCAGTCTGTCAAAATGAACCACATAATGCTGGATTGGCAAAGACTTTTCCACATGGAAGGAGGGATAAGTTATTCAACATTCCCCTCTGGATCATGAAGTCTGTTACAATGCAACACGGAGGAATTATGGAAAAGCCAAGGGAGAAAGTCATAAATACTTTAACTTTAAGAGAAAAAAAACTTAACTGGGATGAAATTAATGCATTCTACTGTGATCCCATGTAGCTTTTCACAATCAGAACTAGCAAATGATACCGACTGAACATCACAATATTGAATTGGTTACAGACCATTTAGAGGGCAGGGAGCAGGAAGATTTGTAAGTCAGGAAAGGCACTAATAATAGGAGTACTTCTGTGGTAAATAGGTGAAACCCATAACTCCCCCCACACACTGAGTCCTGATTTCCAGTCTGCCTTTGGGGATAGGTTGGGCAGGAGGAAAACCGAGGGCAGTCACTTCCCAACAGGAAAGGAAAAGTCAGAGGGCAAGTCAACCCAGGCCATTTCCATAATTATGCTTCCATCTAGAACTGTTTTCGATTATAACAGTAAAGTTATTTTGCAACAGGTATTCATTAACAAAAGTAGAAAGCCAACAATTCTCAGAGAACAAATTTTCATTGAGGTGAAATTTTGCTCCTAATTAACTTTTTCTCAATTTGCAGTTCAAAGTCTGATTATATTCATCACAGTTGTTCAGCATCCAATGATTTGAGCAGCTGTATGTTGTGCACCTCAATTGTGAATAATTAGGCCTGATTGAGGATATCTGGTGTTATATGTGAGCTCTTGTGGGTCAAGCAATCATCCTTTTCCCCTTGAATTCTCAGTGGAATTGGAGTGTTCTTCCTTATTATTCAAGTTTCGGCAGGCATTTTCTCTCTCAAAGCTTCAAAAGATAAGAAAGATGATACAACTGCTATAAGTAAAATCTCAGTAGAGCCAGCATAACAAATTCTTGCTATACTTTGTTGAAAGTAACAGGTCAAATTGATTATATGATTTGATGAACTGCCTGCCCTAATTCCCCAGTAACCGTGCAGATAGAGTCATAGAGATGTACAGCATGGAAACAGACCCTTCGGTCCAACCTGTCCATGCCGACCAGATATCCCAACCCAATCTAGTCCCACCTGCCAGCACCCGGCCCATATCCCTCCAAACCCTTCCTATTCATATACCCATCCAAGTGCCTCTTAAATGTTGCAATTGTACCAGCCTCCACCACTTCCTCTGGCAGCTCATTCCATACACGTACCACCCTCTGCGT